>NC_051334.1:45942784-46242784 GCF_015220235.1 Choloepus didactylus | reverse complement strand
AAAAGAGAATACACAGGACACTGGCATCTGTGCCCTTGTTGATTAATTTCATCTTCTGTGCCAGTTTTTGTTTTTCTTCCTCATCCACAACTTTTCTTTGATGTTTGTCCTAATGGTCTCCCCTTTATCTCCCATCAAGAATTAACCCAGACAGTGAGACTGTGGATAGGTTGGTTAGCCTTCTGTGCCTCAATTTTGTTTCTAGCAATTTGAGGGGTGGACCAGATGGCCCCATATTTCTTGCAACCATAAAATAAGACAAAAAAAAATAAAGATCAACCAGTCTTTGCATCCCAAGATTGTTAGAGGAAAGAAAAGGAAAATCTAGGGAGGGGGAGATGAAAATAAACAACAATGTCAAAAGGGAAAGGAGAATAAGCAAAGAATAAGTCGTTATTGTTTGGGACTTGTGGTTTATTTTTGTGCTTTTAAATGCCTGTTAATATAGGATTTGTGTGTGTATGGTGGGAGGAGTGGAAGGGAGTGCTTGTTAAGCAAATTCAGCCATTGAATTTTGACTCTAATTTTCCAAGGAATCCAGAATTTCTCCTAAAACAGTTAAACCTTTAAAATTATATGAGGTCAGTTATGGTTTACTGAAGAATTTTTATTCATGAGTGATCATATCAGCTGTTGGCCAAAAAAGCAAGGTAGCCTTTGCATTTCTGAAAGACTGGAAATCTATTTATTTTTCAACTAAAAAAGTGAAAGGGAACCATTCCAGCAATTCTCTCTGAGAACAAAAGATAGAGTAATTAGAGAAGAGGGGTTTAAGCACAATTATCTTAAATTCCTTTATTCCCATTTGCAGAACCTCTTGATACATCCAAGCTTTTTTTATTGTGGAATATAACATATTTATATAGAAGTGATTACTTTCCAAGTACAATTTAACGAGTAGCTATAAGGCAAATATCAAAAAATGTTACGGGTTACAGTTCCACAGATTCAGTTATTTCCTTATTGTGAAATATAATATATATGCAAAAAGGTGATAATTTTCAAAGTAAAATTTAACAAGTAGTTATACAGGAAATTTCCAAGGATGTTATGGGTTACAGTACCATAATTTCAGTTATTTCCTGATTGTGAAATATAACATATATACAAAAAGGTGATAATAGTGCTGCAAGAATATTTCTGTTCCCTCTTCAGAATCCCTGAATTCCTTCAACATCGCATTGCCAGGGACTCTCTTGGCATTGATAAGGTGCCATCTTGTGTAATTACTGTACTTTTCTTCCCTGACACCCCACCAGACTATGTGCTTCATAGTATATAATACTGCCACAGTCACAGAATACTTCTCACTGTATGGCAATTGTTTGCTCAGCCCACCAACATCTACATCACACTGGGGTTCCCTGAGGGCAGGGCTCTATCTGTCTTGCTTACCATGATAAAAGCTCAAAATATCTTATGTAGAAATGAAATGAGACATTTTCAGATGAAGAGTGCCTGTGGAGAGCAGCCTGGGAGACCTGCCTCAGACCCTCAGAGCCCTCCCGCCCCAGGAAAGTAGGTAAAAAGCCAGGAACTGCGTGGACTGGACACCACAGAGCAATCTGTCTTTGGGCATACTTCATACAACACTCATGAAAACGTGGAACTGCTGAGATCAGTGAAATCTGTAAGTTTTTGCGGCCAGGGGACCCGCGCCCCTCCCTGCCAGGCTCAGTCCCGGGGGAGGAGGGGCTGTCAGCTCCAGGAAGGAGAAGGGAGAATTGCAGTGGCTGCTCTTATCGGAAACTCATTCTACTGATTCAAACTCCAACCATAGATAGACTGAGACCAGACACCAGAGACTCTGAGAGCAGCCAGCCCAGCAGAGAGGAGACAGGCATAGAAAAAAAACAACACGAAAAACTCCAAAATAAAAGCAGAGGATTTTTGGAGTTCTGGTGAACACAGAAAGGGGAAGGGTGGAGATCAGGCCTTGAGGCGCATATGCAAATCCCGAAGCAAGGCTGATCTCTCTGCCCTGTGCACCTTTCCTTAATGGCCCTGGTTGCTTTGTCTATTACCATTTCAATAACCCATTAGATCTCTGAGGAGGGCCGTTTTTTTTTTTTTTTTTTTTTTTTCTTTAAATCCTTTTTGCTTTTTCTAAAACAATTACTCTAAGAAGCTCAATACAGAAAGCTTCAAAGAATTGAAATTTGGACACGTCAAGTCAAGAGCAGAACTAAGAGAGCTCTGAGACAAAAGGCAATAATCCAGTGGCTGAGAAAATTCACTAAACAACACAACTTCCCAAGAAAAGGGGGGTGTCCGCTCACAGCCACCATCCTGGTGGACAGGAAGCACTCCTGCCCATCACCAGCCCCATAGCCCAGAGCTGCCCCAGACAACCCAGTGTGACGGAAGTGCTTCAAATAACAGGCACACACCACAAAACTGGGCGTGGACATTAGCCTTCCCTGCAACCTCAGCTGAATGTCCCAGAGCTGGGAAGGGGGAGCAGTGTGAATTAACAGAGCCCCATTCAGCCATCATTTGAGCAGACTGGGAGCCTCCCAACACAGCCCAGCAGCCCAGAACTGCCCTGGGGGGACGGCACTCACCTGTGACATAGCACAGTCATCCCTCAACAGAGGACCCGGGGTGCACAGCCTGGAAGAGGGGCCCACTTGCAAGTCTCAGGAGCCATACGCCAATACCAAAGACTTGTGGGTCAGTGGCAGAGACAAACTGTGGCAGGACTGAACTGAAGGATTAGACTATTGCAGCAGCTTTAAAACTCTAGGATCATCAGGGAGATTTGATTGTTAGGGCCACCCCCCCTCCCCGACTGCCCAGAAACACGCCCCACATACAGGGCAGGCAACACCAACTACACACGCAAGCTTGGGACACCAATTGGGCCCCACAAGACTCACTCCCCCACTCACCAAAAAGGCTAAGCAGGGGAGATCTGGCTTGTGGAGAACAGGTGGCTCGTGGACGCCACCTGCTGGTTAGTTAGAGAAAGTGTACTCCACGAAGCTGTAGATCTGATAAATTAGAGATAAGGACTTCAACTGGTCTACAAACCCTAAAAGAACCCTATCAAGTTCAGCAAATGCCACGAGGCCAAAAACAACAGAAAATTATAAAGCATATGAAAAAACCAGACGATATGGATAACCCAAGCCCAAGCACCCAAATCAAAAGACGAGAAGAGACACAGCACCTAGAGCAGCTACTCAAAGAACTAAAGATGAACAATGAGACCATAGTACGGGATATGAAGGAAATCAAGAAGACCCTAGAAGAGCATAAAGAAGACATTGCAAGACTAAATAAAAAAATGGATGATCTTATGGAAATTAAAGAAACTGTTGACCAAATAAAAAAGATTCTGGACACTCATAGTACAAGACTAGAGGAAGTTGAACAACGAATCAGTGACCTGGAAGATGACAGAATGGAAAATGAAAGCATAAAAGAAAGAATGGGGAAAAAAATTGAAAAACTCGAAATGGACCTCAGGGATATGATAGATAATATGAAACGTCCGAATATAAGACTCATTGGTGTCCCAGAAGGGGAAGAAAAGGGTAAAGGTCTAGGAAGGGTATTCAAAGAAATTGTTGGGGAAAACGTCCCAAATCTTCTAAACAACATAAATACACAAATCATAAATGCTCAGCGCACTCCAAATAGAATAAATCCAAAAAAACCCACTCCGAGACATATACTGATCACACTGTCAAACATAGAAGAGAAGGAGCAAGTTCTGAAAGCAGCAAGAGAAAAGCAATTCACCACATACAAAGGAAACAGCATAAGACTAAGTAGTGACTACTCAGCAGCCACCATGGAGGCAAGAAGGCAGTGGCACGATATATTTAAAATTCTGAGTGAGAGGAATTTCCAGCCAAGAATACTTTATCCAGCAAAGCTCTCCTTCAAATTTGAGGGAGAGCTTAAATTTTTCACAGACAAAGAAATGCTGAGAGAATTTGCTAACAAGAGACCTGCCCTACTGGAGATACTAAAGGGAGCCCTACAGACAGAGAAACAAAGACAGGACAGAGAGACTTGGAGAAAGGTTCAGTACTAAAGAGATTCGGTATGGGTACAACAAAGGATATTAATAGAGAGAGGGAAAAATATGGCAAACATAATCCAAAGGATAAGATGGCCGATTCAAGAAATGCCTTCACGGTTTTAACGTTGAATGTAAATGGATTAAACTCCCCAATTAAAAGATATAGATTCGCAGAATGGATCAAAAAAAATGAACCATCAATATGTTGCATACAAGAGACTCATCTTAGACACAGGGACACAAAGAAACTGAAAGTGAAAGGATGGAAAAAAATATTTCATGCAAGCTACAGCCAAAAGAAAGCAGGTGTAGCAATATTAATCTCAGATAAAATAGACTTCAAATGCAGGGATGTTTTGAGAGACAAAGAAGGCCACTACATACTAATAAAAGGGGCAATTCAGCAAGAAGAAATAACAATCGTAAATGTCTATGCACCCAATCAAGGTGCCACAAAATACATGAGAGAAACATTGGCAAAACTAAAGGAAGCAATTGATGTTTCCACAATAATTGTGGGAGACTTCAACACATCACTCTCTCCTATAGATAGATCAACCAGACAGAAGACCAATAAGGAAATTGAAAACCTAAACAATCTGATAAATGAATTAGATTTAACAGACATCTACAGGACATTACATCCCAAATCACCAGGATACACATACTTTTCTAGTGCTCACGGAACTTTCTCCAGAATAGATCATATGCTGGGACATAAAACAAGCCTCAATAAATTTAAAAAGATTGAAATTATTCAAAGCACATTCTCTGACCACAATGGAATACAATTAGAAGTCAATAACCATCAGAGACTTAGAAAATTCACAAATACCTGGAGGTTAAACAACACACTCCTAAACAATCAGTGGGTTAAAGAAGAAATAGCAAGAGAAATTGCTAAATATATAGAGACGAATGAAAATGAGAACACAACATACCAAAACCTATGGGATGCAGCAAAAGCAGTGCTAAGGGGGAAATTTATAGCACTAAACGCATATATTAAAAAGGAAGAAAGAGCCAAAATCAAAGAACTAATGGATCAACTGAAGAAGCTAGAAAATGAACAGCAAACCAATCCTAAACCAAGTAGAAGAAAAGAAATAACAAGGATTAAAGCAGAAATAAATGACATAGAGAACAAAAAAACAATAGAAAGGATAAATATCACCAAAAGTTGGTTCTTTGAGAAGATCAACAAGATTGACAAGCCCCTAGCTAGACTGACAAAATCAAAAAGAGAGAAGACCCATATAAACAAAATAATGAATGAAAAAGGTGACATAACTGCAGATCCTGAAGAAATTAAAAAATTTATAAGAGGATATTATGAACAACTGTATGGCAACAAACTGGATAATGTAGAAGAAATGGACAATTTCCTGGAAACATATGAACAACCTAGACTGACCAGAGAAGAAATAGAAGACCTCAACCAACCCATCACAAGCAAAGAGATCCAATCAGTCATCAAAAATCTTCCCACAAATAAATGCCCAGGGCCAGATGGCTTCACAGGGGAATTCTACCAAACTTTCCAGAAAGAACTGACACCAATCTTACTCAAACTCTTTCAAAACATTGCAGAAAATGGAACACTACCTAACTCATTTTATGAAGCTAACATCAATCTAATACCAAAACCAGGCAAAGATGCTACAAAAAAGGAAAACTACCGGCCAATCTCCCTAATGAATATAGATGCAAAAATCCTCAACAAAATACTTGCAAATCGAATCCAAAGACACATTAAAAAAATCATACACCATGACCAAGTGGGGTTCATTCCAGGCATGCAAGGATGGTTCAACATAAGAAAAACAATCAATGTATTACAACACATTAAAAACTCGAAAGGGAAAAATCAATTGATCATCTCAATAGATGCTGAAAAAGCATTTGACAAAATCCAACATCCGTTTTTGATAAAAACACTTCAAAAGGTAGGAATTGAAGGAAACTTCCTCAACATGATAAAGAGCATATATGAAAAACCCACAGCCAGCATAGTACTCAATGGTGAGAGACTGAAAGCCTTCCCTCTAAGATCAGGAACAAGACAAGGATGCCCGCTGTCACCACTGTTATTCAACATTGTGCTGGAAGTGCTAGCCAGGGCAATCCGGCAAGACAAAGAAATAAAAGGAATCCAAATTGGAAAAGAAGTAAAACTGTCATTGTTTGCAGATGATATGATCTTATATCTAGAAAACCCTGAGAAATCAACGATACACCTACTAGAGCTAATAAACAAATTTAGCAAAGTAGCGGGATACAAGATTAATGCACATAAGTCAGTAATGTTTCTATATGCTAGAAATGAACAAACTGAAGAGACACTCAAGAAAAAGATACCATTTTCAATAGCAACTAAAAAAATCAAGTACCTAGGAATAAACTTAACCAAAGATGTAAAAGACCTATACAAAGAAAACTACATAACTCTACTAAAAGAAATAGAAGGGGACCTTAAAAGATGGAAAAATATTCCATGTTCATGGATAGGAAGGCTAAATGTCATTAAGATGTCAATTCTACCCAAACTCATCTACAGATTCAATGCAATCCCAATCAAAATTCCAAAAACCTACTTTGCAGACTTGGAAAAGCTAGTTATCAAATTTATTTGGAAAGGGAAGATGCCTCGAATTGCTAAAGACACTCTAAAAAAGAAAAACGAAGTGGGAGGACTTACACTCCCTGACTTTGAAGCTTATTATAAAGCCACAGTTGCCAAAACAGCATGGTACTGGCACAAAGATAGACATATAGATCAATGGAATCGAATTGAGAATTCAGAGATAGACCCTCAGATCTATGGCCGACTGATCTTTGATAAGGCCCCCAAAGTCACCGAACTGAGCCATAATGGTCTTTTCAACAAATGGGGCTGGGAGAGTTGGATATCCATATCCAAAAGAATGAAAGAGGACCCCTACCTCACCCCCTACACAAAAATTAACTCAAAATGGACCAAAGATCTCAATATAAAAGAAAGTAGCATAAAACTCCTAGAAGATAATGTAGGAAAACATCTTCAAGACCTTGTATTAGGAGGCCACTTCCTAGACTTTACACCCAAAGCACAAGCAACAAAAGAGAAAATAGATAAATGGGAACTCCTCAAGCTTAGAAGTTTCTGCACCTCAAAGGAATTTCTCAAAAAGGTAAAGAGGCAGCCAACTCAATGGGAAAAAATTTTTGGAAACCATGTATCTGACAAAAGACTGATATCTTGCATATACAAAGAAATCCTACAACTCAATGACAATAGTACAGACAGCCCAATTATAAAATGGGCAAAAGATATGAAAAGACAGTTCTCTGAAGAGGAAATACAAATGGCCAAGAAACACATGAAAAAATGTTCAGCTTCACTAGCTATTAGAGAGATGCAAATTAAGACCACAATGAGATACCATCTCACACCGATTAGAATGGCTGCCATTAAACAAACAGGAAACTACAAATGCTGGAGGGGATGTGGAGAAATTGGAACTCTTATTCATTGTTGGTGGGACTGTATAATGGTTCAGCCACTCTGGAAGTCAGTCTGGCAGTTCCTTAGAAAACTAGATATAGAGCTACCATTCGATCCAGCGATTGCACTTCTCGGTATATACCCGGAAGATCGGAAAGCAGTGACACGAACAGATATCTGCACGCCAATGTTCATAGCAGCATTATTCACAATTGCCAAGAGATGGAAACAACCCAAATGTCCTTCAACAGATGAGTGGATAAATAAAATGTGGTATATACACACGATGGAATACTACGCGGCAGTAAGAAGGAACGATCTGGTGAAACATATGACAACATGGATGAACCTTGAAGACATAATGCTGAGCGAAATAAGCCAGGCACAAAAAGAGAAATATTATATGAAATGAAATGAATGCTTTTTTTTTTGCCCTTTCTCCCAGAGTATGTTTCTTGAGGTCTGGTGTCCATTTACTCTAAACAGGTTCCCTTTTCTCACCTTAGGTCACCAGTTCAATAAAGGAATGAGTGTTTTTGTACTCTTAACAGAGAGATGCTAATATATCCATCTATTTGTTCCATAAATATTTAGGGAACACCCACTATGTGCCAGGATTGCAGGAGGTGCTGGAAATAGAATAATGAGCAAAACTAAGCAAGGTCTGTGCTCTTACAGAGCACAGATTATTTAGATATTCTCATGAATAAACAATATTGCAATCAGAAATTCAAGTTAAACTATTAAATTGGAAAAATTTAGATAGCTGAGTAATGTCAAGTGTTGGTGTGGATGTGAGGATCTAGGAATCCTTTTGTCTTGATGGTGGTAGTGTAGACTGGCATAGCCATTCTGGAGAGGTCTAGAAGTATATAATCAAATTAACTGTACTTGTTCCCTATAGTCCAGTAATTCCCAAGTAAATTGTCATTTGGAGTCATAGAATATGAATAGGCAAATAAATACATATATATCCATGCAATATTACTTGTGGTAATGATGAGTTAGAGGCAAACTGGAGGGAGGATAGGTAAAATATGGTAGATGTACTCCATAAACTGTTCAGTAGTTGGAAGCAAAGAACTAGGTCAAAGTTCAGCAAACTACAGTTCCTGGGCCAAATCCATCTGGCTCACCTCCTGGTTTTGTAAATAAAATTACATTAGAACATGACCATGTCCTTTGGTTTACATATTGACTGTGTTTTCACACTATGATGTGGTTGCAACAGAGACTGTATGCCCTGCGAAGTCAAAAATACTTAATATCTAACCCTTTACAGAAAAAGCTTGAAAACCTATGTAGAAACATGGACAGATCTTAAAAACATACTGCTGGGTTAAAAAAGTGAGAAACAGAATGATACATAACACTGGCTTTCAAACTAGGCTGCACGTTGGGATTACCTGGGGTAATTTAAAAATTATTTCCCGTGGGCTTAAACTTGGAGTGTTTTGCAGAAAAGCTAATCAATGTTCTACACCAACAAAACAAAATAAAATAAATTTAAAATATTATGATGCCTGAATCCCACCCTCATAGATTCTGATTTAATTGATATGGGCTAAAATTTAGGCATTGGCATAAAATATATTAAAATATTAAACATGTTAGAATGATTGCCTATGGAAGAGGGATGAGAATGGAAGTGATAAATGTATATATATTCATGCATAACAGAGCAAGAACCAATGACGTTAATGTAAAGTGGACTGGAAAATATGATAAACTCAGTCCTCTTCATCTGAAATCCAAAAAAAGAATATTAACAATTGCATCTTTTAAATGATACATATATTTAACTCTGTATTGGACATCTCCTTTTGGTTATCTCAAAGGCAACTACTACTCAATTAGTCCAGGATTGACTTCTTTGTCTTTCCCCTCAAATCTGCACTAAAAAAAACACTTCTGAAATGAGGGAGTAAGGACTCCTGCAAATCTGCACTTCTGTAACAGTAATGAGGATACTGGGAAAAAATGGTCAAAATAAATTATTTCAGAATTCTGGAAATTAACCCAAGGCTTACACGAATTCTAGGAGAGTTTATTTAGCAAAAATGGCTGAATCTCAGTAAGAACAGCAAGTTTTGTGTAATTTAACTTGCCCTAATCCCATTCCCCTCTCCCCATTTCTGCAACAGTCTTTGAAAACCAGCAGCCTTGGAAAAACAGTAGCTATGAAAACCAGCACAGCCTAACAGACATTTATAAAACAACTTATCCAATAAGAACAGAATACATATTCTTTTCAAGTTCACATGTAACATTCTCCAGGATAGACCATGTTAAGCCATCAAGCAAGCCTCAATGAATTTAAAGGAATTAAAATCATTCAAAGCGGGTCCTCCAAAAACAAAGTAACGGAATTAGAGATGAATAACAAAAAGAAATTTGGGAAACTCGCAAATACATAACTCCTAAGTAACCAATGGATCAAAGAAGAAATTGCAAGGGAAATTAGAAAATATTTTGAAATAAATGAAAATCGAAAAGTAATCATACCATAACTTATGGTATGCATCTAAAACAGGACTTAGAGAGGAAATTTATAGCTGCAAATACCTATATTAAAAAGAAGAAAATCTCAAATCAATAGCCTAACTTTCTACTGTTTTAAACTAGAAAAAGAAGAACAACTTAAACCCAAACCCAAACATAAATATTAGAACAGACGTAAACGAAATAAAGAATAGGAAAACTGTAAGAATTTAAAAAAAAACAACATAAGTTGATTCTTTAAAAAGGATCAAAATTTACAAACCTTTAGCTAGACTTACTGAGGAAAAAATAGAGAAGATTCAAGTTATTAAAATCAGGAAAGAAAGAGGGGACATTACTCTCAAACTTACAGTAATTTAAAAAAAGGATTATAAGGGAACACTATGAACAACTGTACGCCAACAAATTAGTTAACCTAGATGAAATGGACAAGTTCCTAGAAAGACACAAAAAACTGATACTGACTCAAGAAGAAATATAAATTCTCAAAAGTTCTGTAAAATAAAAAGATTAAATTAGTAATTTTAAATCTTCCCATAAAGAAAAGCCCAGGCCCACATGGCTTCTCTGGTGAATTCTATCAAACAAACTTCCAGAAAATATGAGAACAGAACACTTTACAACTCATTCAGTATTCGCTGATAATAAACCCAGACAAAGCATCACAAGAAAAGAAAACTGTAAACCAATAGCCCTTATGATCATGGACACAAACATCCTCAACAAAATATTAGTAAACCAAATCCAGCAATGCATAAAAATATTATACACTATGCAAAGTTAGTTCAACATACAAAAATCGATTAATGGAACACTCCAAAGTAATAAAATAAAGGACAAAAAGCATCTGAACTTCACAATAGATGCAGAAAAGCATCTGATAAAATGCAACACTCTTTCATGAAAAAAACACTCAACAATTAGTAATAGAAGGAAACGTCCTCATTCTGATAAAGGGCATGTATGAAAAACCCACAGTTAATATCACACTTATTGGTGAAAGATGGAATTCTTTCCCCTTAATATCAGAAAGAAGACAAGAATATTTTCTCTTGCAACTTCCATTCAAGATGGTACCTGAGGTTCTAGCTGGAGCAATTTGTCAAGAAAAAGAAATAGAACACATCCAGGTTGGAAAAGAAGTAAAACTATTTTTATTCACAGATGATATTATCTTGTATATAGAAAAACCCAAATAATCCACTAAAAATTATTAGAATAATAAACAAGTTCAACAAAGTTTCAGGGGAGAAGATTGATATACAAAAATCAATTATGGGTGTGCAGGATATTTTGGGGTCTCTTTTTTACCTTTTCTCTTTCTTTTTTTTTTTGCTTCCTGGAGTAATGAAAGTGTTCTAGGGTTGATTGTGGTGGTGGGTGCATGGTTGTGTAGTGGTACTATGAGCCATTGATTGTGTGCTTTGAGTAGACTGTGTGGTGTGTGGGTGTATCTCAATAAAATTGCATTAAAGGAAAAAATCAATTATGATTCTATACATTAACAAAGAAAATCCAAATTAAGAAAACAATTCCATTCACGACAGCACCGAAAATAATAAAACACTATGGAATAAATTTAACAGAACAAGTACAAAACTTATATTATGACTACAAAACATTGTTGAAAGACATTCCATTTTTATTCATGGATTAGAAGAAGGCAGTGATCCCCAATTTGATCTACAGGTTCAATGAAATCTCTATCAAAATCCCAACTGGTGTTTTTGCAGATTGGCAAGTTGATCCTAAAATTCGTATGGAAATTCAAGGTTCTCAGAATAGCCAATCCAATCTTTAGAAAGAAGAACTAATTTGGAGGACTTGCATTCTTGATTTCAAACTTAAAATAAGGCTGGAGTAATCAAGACTGTGTGTTGCTGGCATATGTATAGACATATAGATCAATGAAATAGAACTGGGAGCCCAGAATTAAACCCTCACATTTATGGTCAATTGGTTTATAACAAGGGTTGTAACCAATTTCAATAAATGGTATTTCCGCCTTTAGGGGGAAAATAACCATTTCAATAGATGGTGTTGGGACAAACGGATAACCAGATGCAAAAGAATGAAGTTGGACCTCTTCTTCACACAATATTCAAGAATTAACCCAAAATGGATAATAGACCTAAATATAAGAGGTAACACTATAAAACTCTTAGATGAAAATACAGCAGCATATTTTCATGACCTTAGATTTGGCAAAGCCTTCTTAGATATAACACCAAAAACACTAGCAAGCAAAGGAAACGTAGGCAAATCAGACGAAGTCAAAATTTGAAACTTTATTTTCCTCAAAGGACACTATCAAGAAAGTGAGAAGACAGCCCATAGAATGAGAGAAAACATTTGCAAATCATTTATCTCTCAAGGGACTTGTATCTATAATATATAAAGAACTCTTACACCTCAATAATAATAAGAAAAATAACCCAGTTAAAAATGGGCAAAGGACCCAAATAGACATTTCTTCAGAAAGATATACAAATGGCTTGTGAGTACATGAAAAGGTGTTCAATGTCATCAGCCACTAGAGAAATGCAAATCGACACCTCAATGAGATACCACTTCACACCCAGTAGGATGGCTACAATAAAAAAGATAGACCATATGAGTGTTGGCAGTGATATGGAGATACTGGAGCTCTCATACACTTCTGATGAAAATGCAAAATGGTAGTTACTTTAGAAAACATCTGACAATTCCTCAAACAGTAAAACATAGAGTTACCAATTTCATTTCCAGGTGTATGCCCAGAGAACTGAAAGCATATTACCACACAAAAACTTGTACATGAATGTGCAGCATTATGGTAGTCAAAAGTGGAAACAATTCAAATGCCCATCAACTGATGGACAACTGCATTATATCCACTAAAAGGATTATTATTGAGCAATAAAAAGGAATGAAGTAATAATTCATGCTTTAACATGGATGAATCTTGAAAGCATTTATACTAAGTGAAAGAAACTAGTCATAAAGACCACACATAATATGATTCCATTTATGTTAGACATCCAAAATAGGCAAATCCATAGAGGCAGAAAGTAGATGAGTGATTTCCAGGGACTAGAGGGAGGGAACAATGGTGAATGACTGCTAATGGATACAGGGTTTCTCCTATTGGTGTGATGAAAATGTTCTTAAATTTGATAGTGGTGGTTACACATATCTGTAAATAGGCTAAAAACAACTGAACTGTACACTTTAAAAGGTGAATTTTGTGGTAAGCAAATTATATCTCAACAATGCTGTCATTTAAGAGAAAATCCTCTGCTCCTATTTCCAGATTCCCCATTCTAGTGAATGGTGGAATGACTCATCCAGTTGTGCAAGCCAGGCATTCTTCTTTGATAGCCCCTGTCCCTCACTCCCATTTTAGGTCTATCATCTATTCCCACCAATTTCTTTTCCTACCCATTTCTCCAGGCTGTTCAGACCTCTGCTTTTCTATTATCACCCAAGCCAAAATATTTCTTGAAATATTCAATAGCCAATTAACTGGTGATCCTGCATCCACTCTTAACTGCTCTTCCTCCATTCTTCACCAAACAGCCAAAGTAGCCTTTTCAAAATGAGAAAAATAATTTAATAAACTTTTTATTGAAGAAAAACTTACACGAAAGCGCACTGATTCAAAGTTTCTAGTTTTGTGAATTACTGCAAAGTGAACATGTCCATGGAAACACCACCAGATTGGAAAATAAAATATTACCAGCAACCCAGAGTGCCCCCCCTCCAAGGTCCCCTCCCATTCACCTCTTCCTCTTCCTCTAACACCATATATTTGCTTTACTTATTTAGATTTACTTATTTAGATTTACAAAAAGTACCCTTGTGTGTTTGGAATTCTTTCACTCGACAATATGTTTGTGACAGTCATCCAATTGTGTAGCAGTAGTTCATTTATTTTCATTTCTGTACAGTATTCCATTGTATGAATCTAATATAATTTATCAATTCTGAAGGTGGTGGGCTACTGGATTACTATAAATAATGCTGCTATGAGCATACTCCTACAAGTCTTTTGGAATTCATATGTACACATATCTATTGGGTATATATATTGGAATGGAATTGCTGGGTCATTAGGATATGTGTATGTTCAGTTTTAGTAGATACTTCTAAGCAGTTTTCCAAAGAGGCTGTACAAATTTGCACTCCCACTAGTGGGATATGAGAGTTCCAGTTGCTCCATATTCTTACTAACACTTGGTAAAAGTCTTTAATTTGGGCCATTCTGATGGGTGTATAATGGTATCTTATTGTGGTCTTAATTAGCATTTCCCCAGTGACAAATGAGGTTAACACCATTTCATATGCTTAATGACCATTCGACTATCCCATTTTGTGAAATACTTATTTAAATATTTCACCCACTTTTCCATTGGACTGCCTATCTTTTCCTTATATAGTCTAGATATGAGTCTCTGTGGCTTTCCCATTCACTCTTGTATTGGTGTCTTTTGATGAAAGGAAATTCTTATTATGATCCAATTTATCAGTCAATATGCTCCAACTTATCAATCATCTACTTTATGGTAGGTGCTTTTTGTTTCCTAAAGTCATGAAATTCTCCTATGCTATCTTCTAGAAGCTTCATTGTTTTACCTTTCACATTGAGTTCTACAGTTTATATGGGGTTAATTTTTGGTTATTGTTTAATCTTGAGGTTAAGATTCATTTTTCTTTCCATACAGTCTTTCAATTGGCCCTTTCCATATCATATAGAAAATTTAATTTTGCTGGAATAGAGAAGAGGGCAATACTCTCAGCTTGGTATTCAAAATTATTTCTGATAGGCAATTTTAACCTGATACTAAGGGGTTATAGATGAATTCCAGCAAGAAAGCCCCTGTTCCCTAAGACTTGTAAGAAGAACAGAGAAGCAACTGTGAAAAGGTAATCGTTACCAAGCTGACTTCCGAAAATTGCCTGATGGACTGCTAGTGATGTTTACATCCTAATATCTTCCCAAAAGGAAAAAAAGTTATATCTACCTCTAGATAACTGAGTATTTGCTGTGCAGGTGATCCTTGAAGGAAAAGGGGGACTGGCCGGTCCAGGTTTCCCCCCTTTTGGGTAGAAAGTGCTCTGAATCCCTTGTGTTGTAGGAGGTAGAGGTCAACTGTTTTATTTCTCATTACATGATTCCAAAGCCAAATAGAATTGATTTCTAGTTTAAGTATGGCTTTGTATTTTTTCACTGCTGATCAGATCCCTGAATAGGAGCTAGTTATAGATCATTTGACAGCTACACAGATCACATGGGTCAGCTGTTCCTGATGTGTGATCCCTGTTTCTCATGAGAGGTTGGAGGACTGAAGCATCGGTCATTCAGCTGGCTTCCTACCCACTCCTCCTGCACTAGTGACCCAGTGTTGTCCCTTTCCTAGATTTAATCCCTCCACCAAATTTGTTTAAAGTCTTTGACAACTCTTCATAACATAAAGCTACTGTCCAAGCTTTTGAACAAGTCATAGTCCCCTCAGTATCAACTGTCCTGTTGACTTTCCCCAGCCTAACCTTTTACACTTCCTGCTTTCCCATTCATGCATGGTATAGTTCCCAGCACAACCCACTGTGATTCATGCTTCTGTGCCTTTAGTCATGCTGTACACCTGACTAAACCACTGTTTCCACCTTCATTTCCCCACTGGATGCAAAATTCAGAAAACTTCAAAAATGTGTTAGTCACCAGGAAGCTTTCCTGTTACTAAGGTGGGCTGAATACCCTGTGCCTACCTCTATCACAGCACACAGCACATGATTTTGGAAGAGTCTATGTGTCCATTTCTCTCACATTGGCTCCACAACTTATTTCTCTTTGAACCCCCAGCATCAGACACAGTGCCTGGCACATTGTGGTGGCTCAATGCATCCATGCTAAATGTACCTGAACTGCATTAGTACAAGAAATGGATTAAGCTGCTCAGAAGTTCTTGTAATTGGGGCCAAATAGCAGATGGGTCAGAGCATTACATACACTGCTGAGGCTGCTAGCCTTGAATGGTGATCCACGACAGCCCAGACAACCACTCACTCCAGAGGCATTAAGGAGATTTAAAGCTCAAAAATTTGCAACTTGTACACAGGTTCTCACCTTACAAAACCAAAGCTCTACTTAACATGCACATAATTCTAAAAATGAATGAAAAGTTCAAAAAAGTAATTTAATGTCCTCCATCTCAAGTTTTCTTAAGCCAGTAGCAGACAGTATGACACATCATTCAAATAACTCTGATGTTCTGAGGAAGAGTTTTTGAAAACACAGCCTGACCAACAACAGCACTCAGGGATTTTGTTGGTATTTTTATAACATTTTATATTGAAACACCTTCAAACTTACAGGATAGTTACAAAAATAATACAAACCAACATAACCCCATGCCCCAGATACCCAGATCTATCAATTTTAACATTTTGCCACATTTGCTGTATTATTCTATCTATCCATCTGCCTGTATCAATCTATATCATCTATTAATATTCTGAACACTTGAGTGTAGGTTGTATACATCATGCTCCTTGAACACTAAATATTGTTATGTACATTTCCTAAAAACAAAGATATTTATTTATGTAACTACCTTAAGTGCAGTTACCAAGCTCAAGAAGTTTAGCATTGATATAAAGTTTACAGTCTATACTCCAATTTTTTCATGTGCCCCAATAATGTTCCTTTGAGCTTTTTCTCATCCTTTGCTAGATCTCATCCATGATCATGTATTGAATTTAATTGTCATTATCTTTTTAGTTGTGCTTTCGTTTTTTTTTTTTTTACAATTGTGGAAACATATATAAAACATAAACTTTCCCATCTCAGTTACTCCGAAGCATATTATTCAATGGGATCAGTCACATTCACAATATTGTGATACCCTCACTACCCCTTCCATTACTAAAACTTTCCCATCTCCCCAAACATAAACCCTGCAACCATTATGCATTAAATCCCCATTTCTGCTGCCCTTCACCCCTGGCAATGTATACTCTAATTTCTGTTGCTGTGATCCCACTCAAAATATATTCTTCGTAGTTACTATGGGGCTTAAATTTAACATCTTAAATCTATAACAATCTTGTTTGTTTTGATACCAACTGTGCCAGTTTGGATATATTATGTCCCCCAAAGAGTCATGTTCTTTTAATGCAATCTTGTGGGGGCAGATTTATTAGTCTTTTGATTAGGGTGGAAACTTTTGATTGAGTGTTTCCATGGAGATGTGACTCAACCAACTATGGGTGATACTTTTTTTTTTTTTTTTTTGGCTTTTATAAAGGGGGTTTATTTGGTTACACAGCTACAGTCTGAAGGCCATGAGAATGTCCCAAATTAAGGCATCAGCACAAGTATACCTTCACCGAAGGAAGGCCAATGGTGTCCAGAAAACCTCTGTTAGCTGAGAAGGCACATGGCTGGCATCTGCTGATCACAGGCTATGTTCCAGCTCCTCTCTCAGCTCCTGTGCATTCTTCAAAATATCGGTCTTGGGGCGTTTTATCCTTTCTTAGCTTCTCTGGAGCAAACTCTGGGCTAACATCTCCAAAGCGTCAGCATAAATCTGCTTTCAATGGCCAAATGTCTCTCATTTGCACTCCAAAACGTCACAGCTGCTCTGAGTTCCTTCTGTCTGTGAACACTTTTATACGACCCCAGTGATTCAATTAAGAACCACCCCCAATGGGCGGGATCCATAGCTCCATGGAAATCATCCAATCAAACGTTTCACTCACAGTTGATTGAGTCACATCTCCATGGAAACACTCAAAGGATTCCAACCTAATCAAACTAAACATCTGCCCACCAAGATCGCGTCAAAGAACATGGCATTTTGGGGGACACAATACATCCAAACCAGCACAAAGTGTGAGGATTTTTTTTTTAAACTGGTCATGTTTTATCCTGACACAATACAAAGAGAAGATGTCATTTGGGAGTTGGGGAGTGTGAGGGGTAGATGTGGAAAACTTGGCTTCTTGGGTTGTAGTGTTTACATTTTTGTTTGTACCTGCGTGTCAATGCACACTTTCTGTTTTTTTTTTTTTTTTTTTTTTTTTTTAATCATCATTTCATTGAGATACATCCACACACCACGCAGCCACACAAAACAAACTGCAGTCTCGACCGTCCACAGCACCATCACACAGCCGCACATCCATCACCTAAATCAATCCCCGACACCCCCACCAGCACACACACAAAAACAACAAGAATAACAATCAGAGTGAAAAAGAGCAACCGAAGCAAAAAAGAACACCGGGTACCTTTGTCTGTTTGTTTCCTTCCCCTACCTTTCTACACATCCATCCATAAACTAGACAAAGTGGTGTTTGGTCCTTATGGCTTTCCCAATCCCATTGTCACCCCTCATAAGCTACATTTTTATACAACTGTCTTCGAGATTCATGGGTTCTGGGTTGTAGTTTGATAGTTTCAGGTATCCACCACCAGCTACCCCAATTCTTTAGAACCTAAAAAGGGTTGTCTAAAGTGTGCATAAGAGTGCCCACCAGAGTGACCCCCCGGCCCCCCCCGGAATCCCTCCGCCACCGAAGCCTACCCCACCTCCCTCCACATCCCCCTTCCGGCCAAGAAGATGCTCTCCGTCCCACGGTGCCAGGCCCACACTCCTCCCCGGGAGCCACACTCCACGCCGCCAGGGAGATTCACCTCCCTGGGCGCCCGATCCCACGCAGGGGGGAGGGCAGCGATCCCACCCCTCAAGCTGGCTCAGCCAGAGAGAGAGGGCCACACCCGAGCAACAAAGAGGCACTCAGGAGGAGACTCCCAGGCACAAACACAGGGAGGCCTAGCCTCTCCTCCGCAGCAACCGTCCCCCCAAGGGTAAAACTTATGGTAGAGGGCTCAACCCATCAAACCACCAGTCCCCCATGTCTGCGGTCATGTTAGCAACCATGGAGGTGGGGTAGGCGAATACCCCCGCACTCTCCACAGGCTCCCCAAGGGGGCACCACATCTTTTTTTTTTTTTTTTTTTTTTTTTTTTTAACTTTCCCTTCTTTTTTCAAATCACCTGTATGAAAAAAAAAGTTAAAAAGAAAACAAACATACAATAAAAGAGCATTTCAAAGAGACCATAGCAAGGGAGTAAGAAAAAGACAACTAACCTAAGATAACTGCTTAACTTCCAACATGTTCCTACTTTACCCCAAGAAAGTTACATAATATAGCAACATTTCAGTGAACTTGTTCCTACTACAACCATCAGAAATTAACAGACCATAGTCATTTCTGGGCATCCCCAGAACGTTAAATAGCTTATCTGTTCTTCCTGGATTATTGTTCCCCCTTCCTTAATTGCTCTCTACTGCTAGTTCCCCTACATTCTACATTATAAACCATTTGTTTTACATTTTTCAAAGTTCACATTAGTGGTAGCATATAATATTTCTCTTTTTGTGCCTGGCTTATTTCGCTCAGCATTATGTCTTCAAGGTTCATCCATGTTGTCATATGTTTCACCAGATCGTTCCTTCTTACTGCCGCGTAGTATTCCATCGTGTGTATATACCACATTTTATTTATCCACTCATCTGTTGAAGGACATTTGGGTTGTTTCCATCTCTTGGCAATTGTGAATAATGCTGCTATGAACATTGGCGTGCAGATATCTGTTCGTGTCACTGCTTTCCGATCTTCCGGGTATATACCGAGGAGTGCAATCGCTGGATCGAATGGTAGCTCTATATCTAGTTTTCTAAGGAACTGCCAGACTGACTTCCAGAGTGGCTGAACCATTATACAGTCCCACCAACAATGAATAAGAGTTCCAATTTCTCCACATCCCCTCCAGCATTTGTAGTTTCCTGTTTGTTTAATGGCAGCCATTCTAACCGGTGTTAGATGGTATCTCATTGTGGTCTTAATTTGCATCTCTCTAATAGCTAGTGAAGCTGAACATTTTTTCATGTGTTTCTTGGTCATTTGTATTTCCTCTTCAGAGAACTGTCTTTTCATATCTTTTGCCCATTTTATAATTGGGCTGTCTGTACTATTGTCATTGAGTTGTAGGATTTCTTTGTATATGCAAGATATCAGTCTTTTGTCAGATACATGGTTTCCAAAAATTTTTTCCCATTGAGTTGGCTGCCTCTTTACCTTTTTGAGAAATTCCTTTGAGGTGCAGAAACTTCTAAGCTTGAGGAGTTCCCATTTATCTATTTTCTCTTTTGTTGCTTGTGCTTTGGGTGTAAAGTCTAGGAAGTGGCCTCCTAATACAAGGTCTTGAAGATGTTTTCCTACATTATCTTCTAGGAGTTTTATGGTACTTTCTTTTATATTGAGATCTTTGGTCCATTTTGAGTTAATTTTTGTGTAGGGGGTGAGGTAGGGGTCCTCT
The DNA here is from genome assembly GCF_015220235.1 of Choloepus didactylus. NCBI lineage: Eukaryota > Metazoa > Chordata > Mammalia > Pilosa > Megalonychidae > Choloepus > Choloepus didactylus. Next base: position 46,222,399 of record NC_051334.1, on the reverse strand, counting down.
TTCATTCTTTTGGATATGGATATCCAACTCTCCCAGCCCCGTTTGTTGAAAAGACCATTATGGCTCAGTTCGGTGACTTTGGGGGCCTTATCAAAGATCAGTCGGCCATAGATCTGAGGGTCTATCTCTGAATTCTCAATTCGATTCCATTGATCTATATGTCTATCTTTGTGCCAGTACCATGCTGTCTTGGCAACTGTGGCTTTATAATAAGCTTCAAAGTCAGGGAGTGTAAGTCCTCCCACTTCGTTTTTCTTTTTTAGAGTGTCTTTAGCAATTCGAGGCATCTTCCCTTTCCAAATAAATTTGATAACTAGCTTTTCCAAGTCTGCAAAGTAGGTTGTTGGAATTTTGATTGGGATTGCATTGAATCTGTAGATGAGTTTGGGTAGAATTGACATCTTAATGACATTTAGCCTTCCTATCCATGAACATGGAATATTTTTCCATCTTTTAAGGTCCCCTTCTATTTCTTTTAGTAGAGTTATGTAGTTTTCTTTGTATAGGTCTTTTACATCTTTGGTTAAGTTGATTCCTAGGTACTTGATTTTTTTAGTTGCTATTGAAAATGGTATCTTTTTCTTGAGTGTCTCTTCAGTTTGTTCATTTCTAGCATATAGAAACATTACTGACTTATGTGCATTAATCTTGTATCCCGCTACTTTGCTAAATTTGTTTATTAGCTCTAGTAGGTGTATCGTTGATTTCTCAGGGTTTTCTAGATATAAGATCATATCATCTGCAAACAATGACAGTTTTACTTCTTCTTTTCCAATTTGGATGCCTTTTATTTCTTTGTCTTGCCGGATTGCCCTGGCTAGCACTTCCAGCACAATGTTGAATAACAGTGGTGACAGCGGGCATCCTTGTCTTGTTCCTGATCTTAGAGGGAGGGCTTTCAGTCTCTCACCATTGAGTACTATGCTGGCTGTGGGTTTTTCATATATGCTCTTTATCATGTTGAGGAAGTTTCCTTCAATTCCTACCTTTTGAAGTGTTTTTATCAAAAAGGGATGTTGGATTTTGTCAAATGCTTTTTCAGCATCTATTGAGATGATCAATTGATTTTTTCCTTTCGAGTTTTTAATGTGTTGTAATACATTGATTGTTTTTCTGATGTTGAACCATCCTTGCATGCCTGGAATGAACCCCACTTGGTCATGGTGTATGATTTTTTTAATGTGTCTTTGGATTCGATTTGCAAGTATTTTGTTGAGGATTTTTGCATCTATATTCATTAGGGAGATTGGCCGGTAGTTTTCCTTTTTTGTAGCATCTTTGCCTGGTTTTGGTATTAGATTGATGTTAGCTTCATAAAATGAGTTAGGTAGTGTTCCATTTTCTGCAATGTTTTGAAAGAGTTTGAGTAAGATTGGTGTCAGTTCTTTCTGGAAAGTTTGGTAGAATTCCCCTGTGAAGCCATCTGGCCCTGGGCATTTATTTGTGGGAAGATTTTTGATGACTGATTGGATCTCTTTGCTTGTGATGGGTTGGTTGAGGTCTTCTATTTCTTCTCTGGTCAGTCTAGGTTGTTCATATGTTTCCAGGAAATTGTCCATTTCTTCTACATTATCCAGTTTGTTGCCATACAGTTGTTCATAATATCCTCTTATAATTTTTTTAATTTCTTCAGGATCTGCAGTTATGTCACCTTTTTCATTCATTATTTTGTTTATATGGGTCTTCTCTCTTTTTGATTTTGTCAGTCTAGCTAGGGGCTTGTCAATCTTGTTGATCTTCTCAAAGAACCAACTTTTGGTGATATTTATCCTTTCTATTGTTTTTTTGTTCTCTATGTCATTTATTTCTGCTTTAATCCTTGTTATTTCTTTTCTTCTACTTGGTTTAGGATTGGTTTGCTGTTCATTTTCTAGCTTCTTCAGTTGATCCATTAGTTCTTTGATTTTGGCTCTTTCTTCCTTTTTAATATATGCGTTTAGTGCTATAAATTTCCCCCTTAGCACTGCTTTTGCTGCATCCCATAGGTTTTGGTATGTTGTGTTCTCATTTTCATTCGTCTCTATATATTTAGCAATTTCTCTTGCTATTTCTTCTTTAACCCACTGATTGTTTAGGAGTGTGTTGTTTAACCTCCAGGTATTTGTGAATTTTCTAAGTCTCTGATGGTTATTGACTTCTAATTGTATTCCATTGTGGTCAGAGAATGTGCTTTGAATAATTTCAATCTTTTTAAATTTATTGAGGCTTGTTTTATGTCCCAGCATATGATCTATTCTGGAGAAAGTTCCGTGAGCACTAGAAAAGTATGTGTATCCGGGTGATTTGGGATGTAATGTCCTGTAGATGTCTGTTAAATCTAATTCATTTATCAGATTGTTTAGGTTTTCAATTTCCTTATTGGTCTTCTGTCTGGTTGATCTATCTATAGGAGAGAGTGATGTGTTGAAGTCTCCCACAATTATTGTGGAAACATCAATTGCTTCCTTTAGTTTTGCCAATGTTTCTCTCATGTATTTTGTGGCACCTTGATTGGGTGCATAGACATTTACGATTGTTATTTCTTCTTGCTGAATTGCCCCTTTTATTAGTATGTAGTGGCCTTCTTTGTCTCTCAAAACATCCCTGCATTTGAAGTCTATTTTATCTGAGATTAATATTGCTACACCTGCTTTCTTTTGGCTGTAGCTTGCATGAAATATTTTTTTCCATCCTTTCACTTTCAATTTCTTTGTGTCCCTGTGTCTAAGATGAGTCTCTTGTATGCAACATATTGATGGTTCATTTTTTTTGATCCATTCTGCGAATCTATATCTTTTAATTGGGGAGTTTAATCCATTTACATTCAACGTTAAAACCGTGAAGGCATTTCTTGAATCGGCCATCTTATCCTTTGGATTATGTTTGCCATATTTTTCCCTCTCTCTATTAATATCCTTTATTGTACCCATACCGAATCTCTTTAGTACTGAACCTTTCTCCAAGTCTCTCTGTCCTGTCTTTGTTTCTCTGTCTGTAGGGCTCCCTTTAGTATCTCCAGTAGGGCAGGTCTCTTGTTAGCAAATTCTCTCAGCATTTCTTTGTCTGTGAAAAATTTAAGCTCTCCCTCAAATTTGAAGGAGAGCTTTGCTGGATAAAGTATTCTTGGCTGGAAATTCCTCTCTCTCAGAATTTTAAATATATAGTGCCATTGCCTTCTCGCCTCCATGGTGGCTGCTGAGTAGTCACTACTTAGTCTTATGCTGTTTCCTTTGTATGTGGTGAATTGCTTTTCTCTTGCTGCTTTCAGAACTTGCTCCTTCTCTTCTATGTTTGACAGTGTGATCAGTATATGTCTCGGAGTGGGTTTTTTTGGATTTATTCTATTTGGAGTTCGCTGAGCATTTATGATTTGTGTATTTATGTTGTTTAGAAGATTTGGGAAGTTTTCCCCAACAATTTCTTTGAATACTCTTCCTAGACCTTTACCCTTTTCTTCCCCTTCTGGGACACCAATGAGTCTTATATTCGGACGCTTCATATTATCTATCATATCCCTGAGGTCCATTTCGAGTTTTTCAATTTTTTTCCCCATTCTTTCTTTTATGCTTTCATTTTCCATTCTGTCATCTTCCAGGTCACTGATTCGTTGTTCAACTTCCTCTAGTCTTGTACTATGAGTGTCCAGAATCTTTTTAATTTGGTCAACAGTTTCTTTAATTTCCATAAGATCATCCATTTTTTTATTTAGTCTTGCAATGTCTTCTTTATGCTCTTCCAGGGTCTTCTTGATTTCCTTCATATCCCGTACTAGGGTCTCATTGTTCATCTTTAGTTCTTTGAGTAGCTGCTCTAGGTGTGTCTCTTCTGGTCTTTTGATTTGGGTGCTTGGGCTTGGGTTATCCCTATCGTCTGGTTTTTTCATATGCTTTATAATTTTCTGTTGTTTTTGGCCTCGTGGCATTTGCTGTCCTTGATAGGGTTCTTTTAGGGTTTGTAGACCAGTTGAAGTCCTTATCTCTAATTTATCAGATCTACAGCTTCGTGGAGTACACTTTCTCTAACTAACCAGCAGGTGGCGTCCACGAGCCACCTGTTCTCCACAAGCCAGATCTCCCCTGCTTAGCCTTTTTGGTGAATGGGGGAGTGAGTCTTGTGGGGCCCAATTGGTGTCCCAAGCTTGCGTGTGTAGTTGGTGTTGCCTGCCCTGTATGTGGGGCGTGTTTCTGGGCAGTCGGGGAGGGGGGGGTGGCCCTAACAATCAAATCTCCCTGATGATCCTAGAGTTTTAAAGCTACTGCAATAGTCTAATCCTTCAGTTCAGTCCTGCCACAGTTTGTCTCTGCCACTGACCCACAAGTCTTTGGTATTGGCGTATGGCTCCTGAGACTTGCAAGTGGGCCCCTCTTCCAGGCTGTGCACCCCGGGTCCTCTGTTGAGGGATGACTGTGCTATGTCACAGGTGAGTGCCGTCCCCCCAGGGCAGTTCTGGGCTGCTGGGCTGTGTTGGGAGGCTCCCAGTCTGCTCAAATGATGGCTGAATGGGGCTCTGTTAATTCACACTGCTCCCCCTTCCCAGCTCTGGGACATTCAGCTGAGGTTGCAGGGAAGGCTAATGTCCACGCCCAGTTTTGTGGTGTGTGCCTGTTATTTGAAGCACTTCCGTCACACTGGGTTGTCTGGGGCAGCTCTGGGCTATGGGGCTGGCGATGGGCAGGAGTGTTTCCTGTCCACCAGGATGGTGGCTGTGAGCGGACACCCCCCTTTTCTTGGGAAGTTGTGTTGTTTAATGAATTTTCTCAGCCACTGGATTATTGCCTTTTGTCTCAGAGCTCTCTTATTTCTGCTCTTGACTTGACGTGCCCAAATTTCAATTCTTTGAAGCTTTCTGTATTGAGCTTCTTAGAGTAATTGTTTTAGAAAAAGCAAAAAGGATTTAAAAAAAAACAAAAAAAAAAAACGGCCCTCCTCAGAGATCTAATGGGTTATTGAAATGCTAATAGACAAAGCAACCAGGGCCATTAAGGAAAGGTGCCCTGGGCAGAGAGATCAGCCTTGCTTCGGGATTTGCATATGCGCCTCAAGGCCTGATCTCCGCCCTTCCCCTTTCTGTGTTCACCAGAACTCCAAAAATCCTCTGCTTTTACTTTGGAGCTTCTCGTGTTGTTTTCCTTCTATGCCCGTCTCCTCTCTGCTGGGCTGGCTGCTCTCAGAGTCTCTGGTGTCTGGCCTCAGTCTATCTATGGTTGGAGTTTGAATCAGTAGAATGAGTTTCCGTTGAGAGCAGCCACTGCAATTCTCCCTTCTCCTTCCTGGAGCTGACAGCCCCTCCTCCCCCGGGACTGAGCCTGGCAGGGAGGGGCGCGGGTCCCCTGGCCGCAAAAACTTACAGATTTCGCTGATCTCAGCAGTTCCACGTTTTCATGAGTGTTGTATGAAGTATGCCCAAAGACAGATTGCTCTGTGGTGTCCAGTCCACGCAGTTCCTGGCTTTTTACCTACTTTACTGGAGGAGTAACTAAAACATACAGCTCACCAGTCTGCCATCTTGCCCCCTCCCCGATACTTTTGATTAGATTATTTCCATGGAGGTGTGGTCCCACCCATTCAGGGTGGGTCTTGATTAGTTTACTGGAGTATTTAAGAGAGAGGCTAAGAGCCGACACACACTCAGATGCTTGGAGATGAGAATAGAAGGACTTTTGGAGATGCTAAGCTAAGAGATGAGGCCCAGAGTTTGCAGAAGAAGCTAAGAGAGGACCCCCAGATGCTTAAAGAGAAACACCCTGGGAGAAAGAAGCAAAGACACACAGGAGCTGAGAGAGAGAGGCTAAGACAGATGCCCAGAGACATTTTGGAGAAAGCCATTTTGAAGCATAATCCAGGAGCAAAGGACCAGTGAATGCCAGCCACACACCTTCCCAGCTGACACAGTTGTTCCGGACGCCATCAGCCATTCTTCAGTGAAGGTATCCTCTTGTTGATGCCTTATCTTGGATGCTTTATGGCCTTAGAACTGTAAACTTTTAACCAAATAAACCCCCTTTATAAAAGCCAATCCATTTCTGGTATTTTGCATAATGGCAGCTCTAGCAGACCAGAACACCAACTTAACTTCAATAATATACAAGAACTATGTACCTGTACCCCTCTGACCTCCTGCCTTTATTCAGTTCTTATCACAAATTACATGTTTATACATTATAAGCCCCAAACCACTGATTTATTGTTACATTTAATGCATTTTAATGCATTTGCCTTTTAGATCCTGTAGGAAGTAAAAAGTGCTACAAACCAAAAATACAATAGTACTTTTTTTACCCATGTCATTACCCCCACTGGAGATCTTTATTTTTCCATGTTGCTTGAAATTATTGTCTCTTGTTCTTTCCTTTCAACCTGTAAAACTCTCTTTAGTGTCTCTGGTAGGGCTAGTGTAGTTGTGATGAACTCCCTCAGCATTTATTTTTCTGGGAATGTCTTACTCTCTCATTTTTGTAAGACAGTTTTGCCAGATATAGAATTTTTGGTTGGCAATTTTTTTTGTTTTCAGCACTTTAAATATGTCATCCCACTGCCTATTTGTCTTCACAATTTCTGATGAACAATCAGCACTTAATCTTATTGAGGCTCCCTTGTACGTGACATGATGCTTCTCTCTTGCGGCTTTCTGAATTTATCTTTGGCATTTGACAATCTCATTATAAAATGCGGCAGCATGCATCTATTTGGGTTTATCCTCTTTTGCATTTGTTGAGCATTTTGGATGCGCATATTCATGTCTTTCATTACATTTGGGAAGTTTTCAGCCATTATTTTCTTTAATATTCTCTCTGCCCCTTTCTCTATTTCTTCTCATTCTGGGATACTCACAATGCATATATTGGTACCCTTGATTGTGCCCCAGAGGTTCCTCAAGCTCTGTTCACTTTTCTTCATTCTTTCTTCTTTCTGCTTCTCAGACCAAATGATTTCAATTGTCTCATCTTCAAGTTCACTGATTCTTCCTTCTGCCAGCTCCAGTCTGCTGTTGAACCCTCTAGGGGATTTTTAATTCATGTTACTGTGGTCTTCAGCTCTGTTTGATTCCTTTTCATAGTTTACATCTTTCCACTGATATTCTCTTTGTATTTATCTATCACTTTCCTGATAGCTTTTAGTTCTTTGTCCACGGTCTCCTTTAGCTCTTTGAGCATATTTAGGAGCAAATTTTTTAAAGTCTCTCTGGAATATCCCAAGAATAATCCTCCCTATTAATAGTCTCTAATGCTTTAAGCTTCTTCTTTTTCCAGGCTGTCACTTCCTGTTTTTTTTGTATGTTTTTGTAATCTTTTGTGGAAACCTGGACATTTTGATATTTTAATGTACTATTGTGGGAAGTTTAACCTTGTAGCATCTGTTCCTTAAGCCTGTATCCAGCTATTTTTATGACTGAGTTTTTCTTGAGTGCCTGCAGCTACCAAATAAAAAATCAGGAAAGAAAGAAAACACCTTTCCAAGTCTTTGAAGTGCTCTCATTTGTGTGAGTGCTTTCCTTCAGAGCTTATCCACAGAATGGGTTGTACAAGAATAGCTTCAGGCCAAACATAGAGTCCTCCCTGATCCTTTCTGTGCATGCATCTAGTCTGGGGCATGCACATTATGGCCTAGGAATTCACTGGTTTACACAGTTACAAATGTCTCCTCTTCCCTAGGAAACTTTCCTCATGGTTCTGGGCACTGCACTCTATGTCCTATAGCCAGTAATCCATTGCCTCAGGCAACCACTTTACTACTCTCCCACAGCATTCTTTAGGAGAGGTCTTTGAGTTGCCTTTTACACACAGGGCAAGTTCTGGGACAGCATATCACTTGGGCCACCACCAGAAAGACTCAGCCAGAATTACATGCTCTCAGTATGTGCACGAGGGTTACTCTGTTCCTTCCAGAACCAGGACCAGGGATCTGCACTGGGAGCATGCGTCAGCTATCTGTCAAGCCAATGAGGGGTGGGGGAGGGTTATCCAGGAGACCAAGAAATCCTACTGCTTTTAAGTGGCTTTTTTCTTGAATGGTGCTCACTTGTTGGTGCAGTCCTTTACCTGTTTTCTGGAGCTTTGAGAAAGATGTTTCTGCCAGTTTTTGCTGGTTTTTCAAAGCTTCTGTGGGGGAACAGAGCCCTGGAATGTCTCACTCTGCCATCTTCATCCCTTGTTTGTTTTTGAGCATTAAAAACTTTTAAAATTGCTGTGAGACACATAATGAGGTGAGTGGATCCTGTAGACAGCATTTTGAGTGAACTACGCCAGAAACAAAGGCAAACACTATAATGCCTCACCAATATGGACTAACTACAATGTGTAAACTCAGAATTGAATCTTAGAGCACAGCTTATCAGGGGAATGCTTATTGTAATGGTCCCTAGATTGTAAGCTCTTACAGCAGTCACATCTATTCCTGAACTGTAATGGCTATCTCCAAACTCTGAGATGTTGATCCCTTTGTGTATAACCTGGTCAGTCTCTGGAACTTTGGGTACTTGTGAGACACCTGAGACTCAGAGCTAGAGCTTGGCAACTATGAATGTCAGTATTAGTACATATAGGAACTGTTTAAAAAGCTGGAAAAGAGCCCAGACTTCAACTAGAGATATGAATGAATGAAGCAGATGTGGTTAGGACGAGGAAAAATTGGGCCAAAGGGTAAAGGATTATACTGACTGCATTTTAAAACTTAAAATCCCATGTGAGACCAAGGGAAGAGATGTTTAGTTAGTACAAGAGCTATATTTCCTAAACAATTTAACTCATATAGTTTGTTCAAATACCATAATTACATGGAACTTTTAATAGGAAGTGAGACCTGGTAGGTTTGCATAGGTTAGTGTGAAATAGAGACACATCCCAGAGTAATTTGCACAGAGAATAAAAATATATAGGCAGGGACCCCCTGAGGAACTGGGGGAAAATGCAGAGGTGTTGGGCTTCCTCACCTGGATGGTTGCTGATGTTCTCACAAACATTGAGGACTGGTGATATGATGTGCTGAGCCCTCTATCATGGGATTTGCCCTTATGAAGCTCGTCATAAGGAGAAGCTAAACCTGCTTATAATTGTGCTTGTCTCCCCCTGCATACCTCTTTGTTGCTCAGATGTGGCCCTCTCTCTCTAGCTAAGCCAATTCAGCAGGTGCACTCACTGCCCTCCCCCCATGTAGCATCTGACACTCAGGGATGTAAATCTCCTTGGCAATGCAGGATATGACTACCAGGGATGAATCTGGACCCAACATCATGGGATTGAGACCATCTTCTTGACAAAAGGGGGGATGTGAAATGAAATGAAATAAAGTTTCAGTGGCTGAGAGATTCCAAATGGAGCCAAGAGGTCACTCTGGTGGACACTCTTATGCACTATATAGCTAACCCTTTTTAGGTTTTAATGTGTTGGAATAGCTAGAAGTAAATACCTGAAACTAACAAACTGCAACCCAGTAGCCTTGACTCTTGAAGATGATTGTATAGCAATGTAGATTACAAGGGGTGACAGTGTGATTGTGAAAACCTTGTAGATCACACTCCCTTTTTTCAGTGTATGGATGTATGAGCAGAAAAATGGGGACAAAAAATTAAATGAAAAATAGGGTGGGGGGATGATTTGGGTGTTCTTTTTTACTTTCATTTTTTTATTCTTATTTTCACTTTTTCTGGTACAAGGAAAATGTTCAAAAAATAGATTGGGATGATGGATGCACAACTATATGATGATACTGTGAACAATTTATTGTACACTTTGGATGATTGCATGGTATGTGAATGTATCTCAATAAAATTGAATTTAAAAAATTTTAAAATTGCAGTGGTCAGTGAATGTAGACACTTACCACACCAGATCACTGGCCCTTTTAAAATGGAGATGTGTCTCACAAACTGCATTGGAAAAACCTTTTATACAAGAGCCAATTAAAACCTTGAAAAGCCCAACATTATTTATAGAACATCATCACACATGATTTAGTTGATGCTTAAAATGTTTTTTAATCTCTGAGGATAATAAAGAAAAGTAGCATAATGATAGCTTGGATCAATTATTATCCCTACTTATTTTAGTTTGTTACTTATAATATTTAACTAATTACCTAGCATATTAACTAAGATCCAGAGGGAGGCAAAGGCTATGGGCGGGTTATTCTTCATTTGCCTCCCTATCATGCACTTATCTGCCTGCTTTTCTGCTCTGTTCTATGCTTTGGGAGGGGGCAGGGGGCTTTAGACTGCATTGCCCAAGTCTCCCTGCCATCTATTCTGGTTGAGCTATGTCTATGGAGACACTCACAGGGAATAAATGGGTGGGAGGAGAAAGAGGTTAGGGTATGCCTTCTCCTCCTCTCTCCATACATCAGTGCGACATATCTGATAATGGCTGTGTCCCTCTGTGACTACAGCCCCTGCTAGTAAGGCACTCCACCTGGTTTTGGAAACAGAATAACACACATCTGGATAATCCACAGGGAAAAGAAGAAATAAAAAGATAAATTAATATTATTTTGAACTGAATAAAAATAAAAACAACATATCAAAAGGTATGGGCTAACAATACAGCAGTATTCAATGGAGGGGGTATTTTATAGCAATAAATATCAGTATTAGAAAAGAAAAAAGTCTCAAATCAATGACCTTAACTTCAACATTAAACAACTGGAAAAAAGAGCAAATTAAACCAAAATTAAGCAGAAAAAAGTAAATAATAAATATCAGAGAGAAAAACAATGAAACAGAAAACAGAAAAATAGTAGAGAAAATCAATGAAACCAAAAGCTGTTTTTAGTATATCAATAAAATCAACAAAATTATAGCCATACTAGTTAGGAAAAAATAGAGAAGACACAAATTATCAATACCCAGAATGAAAGAGGGGACCTCAGTAGAAATTCAACAGATATTGAGAAGATCATAAGGGAATATCATGAAAAATTTTATTCATTATATTCAACAACTTGGATGATATTGAAAAATTCCTCAGAAGACACAAAGCGTAAAAGATCATTCAAGAAAAAATAGATAATGTGAATTGCCCTATGTCTAGTAAGGAAATTGAATTTTTAGTTAAAAAACTTTCCACACAAGAAATTCCAGGCCCAGATTTCACTGGTGGATTATACTATACATTTAATGAAGAAATTATTGCAATTCTACACAAACATTTCCAGAAAATTGAAAAGGAGTTAATACTTCGCAACTTATTACCTTGAAACCAGAACCAGACAGACATTACAAGAAGGGAGCACTACACAACAATATTCATCATACATATAGATGCAAAAATTCTATACAAAATTTGACAAACCAAACCCAATAAACAGGACAGTACATAATGACCAAATGGGGTTTATCCATGGAGTTAAAGTTTATCCTCTAACTTTTTTGTTCTCCTTTAAAATTGGTTGAATTATTTTAGGTCCTTTGCATATCCAGGTGAATTTTAGAATTGGATTCCCAATTTTTACAAAAACGTCTGGTTGGATATTTAATGGGATTGCATTAGATCAATAATTTGTAATAATTGTTCACTGATAGTTCCTTAAGTCTGACAGTAGCTGTAGATTTTTTGTACATGTTCTTCATCAGGTTGAGGAATTTTCCTTCTATCCTTAGTTTGCTGAGAGTCTATCAGGAATGGGTGTTGGATTTTGTCAAATGCTTTTTCTATGACTATTGACATAATCGTATATCTTTTCTTTTTTACTTTGTTAATATGGTGAATTACATTCATTGCTTTTTTTTAAAGTTAAAGTAACTTTGGTTGGTGTGAGTACAGTTTAAAGAGGAAGGTGAGGGGCATGTATGACAATAGAAGGAAAGATAGAGGATAAAAAGTGGGACTGTATAACTTAGCAAAACCTAGAGTGGACAATGATGGTGATTAAATGTAGAAATGTAAGAAAGTTTTTACATGAGGGAGAACAAGTGAATGTCAACTTTGTAAGGTGTTGAAAATGTTATGGTATATGGGAAAAATACAATCAATGCAAACTAGGTTCTACAGTTAACAGTAACATTGTAATATTCTTCCATTAATTATAACAAAGGCAATATACCAAAGCTAAATGTCAATAGAGGGGGAGGGGTATGGGATTCTTGTTGTTGTTTATTCTTCTATTTCATTTTTTAAATTGTTTATTCTTTTATTTTTTCACTCATCTTCTTTCTTTGCAGAAGAAATGGAAATGTTCTCATATAGTTTGTGGTGGTGACCATGTGATTATACCGGGAGTATTGATTGTTCACTTAGGGCGGATTGTATGGTGAGTGAATACAACTGTTTAAAAATAAATAGAAAGATACAAGTGCTGGAGAAAATGTGGAGAGAGAGTATACCTATTCACTGTTGGTAGGGAAGTAGAATGGTGCAGCCCATGTGGAGGGCAGTGTGGTGGTTCCACAGGAAGCTAAGTATGGGGTTGCCGTATGGTCCTGCAACCCTGTCATTTGGTATATACTTGAAAGAACTGAGAGCAGGGACAAGAATAGGCATTGCACACTGGTGTTTCAGGTGGCAATATTCACAATTTGCAATGGATGGAGGTGACCTAAGGGTACATCTACCGATAAACGGAATGATGAACTGTGGTGTATACATACAATGGAATACTGAGTGGCTGCAAGGAGGAATGAAGTTGTGAGGTATGCAACTAGGTGAATGGACTGTGAGGACAGTATGTAGAGTGAAAGAAGCCAGAAAGGAAAGGACAAATATGGTAAGGCCTCACTAATATAAACTAACTATAATGAGCAAATGCTGAGAATTGAGTTCAAGAGCATAGGCTATCAGGGGACAGAACATGGGCAGAGATTGGGCAATCAACGACGTAGGAGTACAGAATATTCAGTGAGGCTTATTGTAAGGGTTCATAGACTATAAGCTCTTACAGCAGTCACATCTATTCCTGAGTTTTAACTGTTATTTAAGAGATGTTTATTTTGTACAAAATTTATATACTCTGTAGCACGCTATATATTTTAACCTATATGGTCAGTTTATTTAAAGAACATAATCACATGGAACCCAAAATAGGGAATGAGATATTGTTATTCTGTACAGGTTAATGTAATACCCCCAATACATCCTAGAGTATTTGGGCAGAAAATTAAAAAGTATTTGCGAAGCCCCCTTGAGGGACTGGGGGAAAATGTGGAAATATTAAACTTCCCCACCTGGGGAATTACTGATATTTTTGCAAACATTAGGGACTCCCAGTTTAGTAAATCAAGCCCTCAGTATTGGGGCTTGCCCTGTGAAACTTATTCCTGCAAAGGAGAATCTAAGCTTACTTACAATTATGCCTAAGTGTCACCCCCAGAGAACCTCTTTCATTGCTCAGATGCCCTGGCATCATGGGAGGTTATTCTTATGCATTATATAGATATTCCTTTTTAGTTTCTAATGTATTAGAATAGCTGGAAGAAATACCTGAAGCTGTTGAACTGTGATCCAGTGGCTTGATTCTTGATGATGATTGTATAACTATATAGCTTTTATTGTGTGACTGTGTGATTGCAAAAACCTTGTGATGAACTCTCCCTTTATCCAGTATATGGGCAGATGAGTAATAAAATAAAGACAAAATTATATATAAATAATAGAGGGGGATAAGAGGTATGGGATTTTTTGGATGTTCTTTTCTTCTAATTTTTTTCTTTATTTTGGAGCAATGAAAATGTTCTAAAATTGATTGTGGTGATGAATGCACAACTATATGATGAACTGTGAGCCATTGATTGTATACTTTAGATGGATTACATGGTGTGTGACTATATCTCAATAAAACTGCATTTTAAAAAGAAGATACATAGGTACAAATAAACACATGAAAAGATGTTCAACATTATTAATCATTGGGGAAATGCACATTAAAACTACAATGAGCTACAGCTACACATCTATTCAAATAGATAAAATGTAAAAGACTTATCCTAGCAAGTGTTGGTGAGTATATGGAGCTCCTGAAATCCCATACATTGTTAGAAAGAATGTAAAATCGCTCTTTGAAAACAGAGTAGCAATTTCTTAAAAAGTTGAACATACACCTACCACATGATCCAGCTACTAATGTGTAAGTATTTAGTCAAGCAAAATGAAAGCATATGTCTATACAAAGAATTGAACACGAATATTTATAGCAGCTTTTTTTGTAATAACTCAAACCTGGAAACAACCCTAATGTTTCTCAACTGTGGTATATCCATATAATGGGATACTGCTCAGCAATAAAGAGGAATGGACTGATGCAAAGTACAACATGAATTAGTCTGAAAACAATCATGCTGAGTTAAAGAAGGCAGAAAAAATGAGTACATACTGTACAATTCCATTTATACAAAATTCTATTAAAGGTAAAGTTATCTATATTAACAGAAAGTAGATCATTGGTAACATGGTGTGCTGGTTTGTATATATTATGTCCCCCAGAAAGAAGCCATATTCTTTAATTCATTCTTATGGGGGAAGATGTATTAGTGTGGATTGGGTTGGAACCTATTGGTTCAGTGTCCATGGAGATGTGATCCACCCAACTGTAGGTGATAACTCTGGATGATTTCCATGGAGGTGTGGCCACACCCATTCAGTGTGGGCCTTGATTGGTTCACTGGAGTGCTATATAAGCTCAGACAGAAGGAGCTCACAGCTAGCTGGAGCTGAGACACACATTTTGAAGATGGCTGTTGGAAGCTGATGCAGACATTTTGGAGACCACCATTTTGAAACACAACCTAGGAGCAAGTAGACACTAGCCACATGCCTTCCCAGCTAAAAGAAGTTTTCCAGATGCCAATGGCCTTTCTCCAGTGAAGGTACCCTTTGTTGGTGGACATTTTATGGCCTTAAGACTGTAACTGTGTAACCAAATAAACCCCCTTTTATAAAAGTTAATCTGTTTCTGGTGTTTTGCATTCCAGCAGCATTAGCAAACTAGAACACATGGGGATAGGGCTTTTATAGGGGACAGGGGTGGCAAAAGGGAGATACTACAAAGGGGCACACAGAAACTTTGGAGGTTGATAGATATGTTCATTATCTTGATGCTGCTGATGGTGTCACAGTTGCATACATATTTCAAAACTTAAATTGCACACTGTTGTATATCTTATATTTCACAATGGGGAAGTGACTTGAAACTGTGGAACTGTAACCCATGATATTCTTTGAAATTACCTATATGACTACTTGTTGAATCATACTTTGAGAGTTGTCAAATTTCTGTATCTATGTTATATATCACAATGGGGAAAAGACTGAAATTGTGGAACTGTAACCCATAACAGTCTTCGAAGTTTACTCTCTAACTGCTTGTTGGATGGTACTTTGAAAGTTATCACTGTTCTGTATATTTGTTAAATTTCACAATTAAAATTCATTAAAAACAAAAATTGTACACTTTAAGTGCGTGCAGTTTATTGAATATCAATTCTACCGAATAAAGTTATTAAAAACAAAAATCTCAGTGGGTTAAAGAAGAAATAGCAGGAGAAATTGCTAAATATATAGAGATGAATGAAAATGAGAGCACAACATATCAAAACCTATGGGATACAGCAAAAACAGTACTGACGGGGAAATTTATACCACTAAACGCATACATCAAAAAGGAAGAAAGAGCTAAAATCAAAGAACTAATGGAGCAACTGAAGAAGCTAGAAAATGAACAGCAAGCTAACCTTAAACCAAGTAGAAAAAAGAATTAACAAGGATTAAAGCAGATATAAATGACCTAGAGAACAAAAGAACAATAGAGAGAATAATTAACACCAAAATTTGGTTCTTTGAGACGATCAACAAGATTGACAAGCCCCTAGCTAGACTGACAAAATCAAAAAGAGAGAAGACCCATATAAACAAAATAATGAATGAGAAAGGTGACATTACTGCAGATCCTGAAGAAATTAAAAAAATTATAAGAGGATACTATGAAAAACTGTATGCCAACAAACTGGATAATGTAGAGGAAATGGACAATTTCCTGGAAACATATGAACAACCTAGACTGAACAGAGAAGAAACAGAAGACCTCAACCAACCAATCACAAGCAAAGAGATCCAATCAGTCATCAAAAAACGTCCCACCAATAAATACCAAAGGTCAGATGGCTTCACGGGGGAATTCTACCAAGTTTCCAAAAAGAACTGACACCAGTCTTACTTAAACTCTTTCAAAACATCGAAGAAAATGGAACACTACCTAACACATTTTATGAAACTAACATCAATCTAATACCAAAACCAGGCAAAGATGCCACAGAAAGGAAAACTATAGGCCAATCTCCCTCATTAGTATAGATGTAAAAATTCTCAACAACATACTTGCAAATCAAATCCAAAGACACATTAAAAAAATCATACACCATGACCAAGTGGGGTTCATTCCAGGCATGCAAGGATGGTTCAACATAAGAAAATCAAAGTATTACAACACATTAACAAATCAAAAGAGAAAAATCAAATGGTCATCTCAATAGATGCTGAAAAAGCATTTGACAAAATCCAACATCCATTTCTGATAAAAACACTTCAAAAGGTAGGAATTGAAGGAAACTTCCTCAATATGATAAAGAGCATATATGAAACACCCACAGCCAGCATAGTACTCAATGGTGAGAGACTGAAAGCCTTCCCTCTAAGATCAGGAACAAGACAAGGATGCCCGCCATCACCACTGTTATTCAATATTGTTCTAGAAGTGCTAGCCAGGGTAATCCGGCAAGACAAAGAAATTAAAGACATCCAAATTGGAAAGGAAGAAGTAAAACTGGCATTATTTGCAGGTGATATGATCTTATATCTGGAAAACCCTGAGAAATCAATGACACAACTACCAGAGCTAATAAACAAATTTAGCAAAGTAGCGGGATACAAGATTAATGCACATAAGTCAGTAATGTTTCTATATGCTAGAAATGAACAAACTGAAGAGACACTCAAGAAAAAGATACCATTTTCAATAGCAACTAAAAAAAATCAAGTACCTAGGAATAAACTTAACCAAAGATGTAAAAGACCTATACAAAGAAAACTACATAACTCTACTAAAAGAAATAGAAAAGGACCTTAAAAGATTGAAAAATATTCCATGTTCATGGAGAGGAAGGCTAAATGCCATTAAGATGTCAATTCTACCCAAACTCATCTACAGATTCAATGCAATCCCAATCAAAATTCCAACAACCTACTTTGCAGACTTGGAAAAGCTAGTTATCACATTTAGTTGGAAAGGGAAGGTGCCTTGAATTGCTAAAAACACTCTAAAAAAGAAAAACCAAGTGGGAGGACTTACACTCCCTGACTTTGAAGCTTATTATAAAGCCACAGTAGTCAAAACAGCATGGTACTGGCACAAAGATAGACATATTGATCAATGGAATCAAATTGAGAACTTGGAGATAGAACCCCAGATCTACAGCTGACTGATCTTTGATAAGGCCCCCAAAGCCACTGAACTGGGACATAACAGTCTTTTCAACAATTGGGGCTGGGAGAGTTGGATATACATATCCAGAAGAATGAAAGAGGACCCCTACCTCACACCCTGCACAAAAATTAACTCAAAGTGGATCAAAGATCTCAATATAAAGACAGTACCATAAAACGCCTAGAAGATAATGTAGGGAGACATCTTCAAGACCTTGTATTAGGAGGTCACTTCCTAGACCTTACACCCAAAGCACAAGCAACAAAGGAAAACGTAGATAAATGGGAACTCCTCAAACTTAGGAGTTTCTGTACCTCAAAGAAATTTGCAAAAAGGTGAAGAGGTAGCCAACTCAATGAGAAAAAAATTTTGGAAACCATGTATCTGACAAAAGACTGACGCCTTGCAGATATAAACAAATCCTACAACTCAATGACAATAGTACAGACAGCCCAATTATAAAATGGGCAAAAGATATGAAGAGACAGCTCTCTGAAGGGGAAATACAAATGGCCAAGAAACACACGAAAAACTGTTCAGCTTCACTAGCTATTAGGGAGATGGAAATTAAGACCACAATGAGATACCATCTCACACCAATTAGAATGGCTGCCATTAAACAAATGCTGGAGAGGATGTGGAGAAATTGGAACTCTTATTCATTGTTGGTGGGACTGTATAATGGTTCAGCCACTCTGGAAGTCAGTCTGGCATTTCCTTAGAAAACTAGATATAGAGGTACCCTTCGATCCAGCAATTGCACTTCTTGGTATATACCCGGAAGATCTGAAAGCAGTGACATCAACAGATATATGCATGCCAATTTTCATAGCAGCATTATTCACAATTTCCAAGAGATGGAAACAATCCAAATGTCCTTCAACAGATGAGTGGATAAATAAAATATGGTATATACACACCATGGAATACTACGCAGCAGTAAGAAGGAACGATGTCATGAAATATATGACAACATGGATGAACCTTGAAGACATAATGCTGAAGGAAATAAGCCAGGCACAAAAAGAGAAATATTATATGCTACCACTAATGTAAACATTGAAAAATGTAAAACAAATGGTGTATAATTTAGAACATAGGGGACCTAGTGGTAGAAAGCAATTAGTGAAGGTGGAATGGTAATCTAATAAGAACAGATAAGCTATCGTGGGTAAATTTAACATTCTGGGAATGCACAGGAATGACTACGGTTTGTTAATTTCTGGTGGGTATGGTAGGTACAAGTTCACAGAAATGTTGCTATACTAGGTTACTTTCTTAGGGTAGAGTAGGAACATGTTGGAAGCAAAGTAGTTTTAGGTTAGTTGTCTTTTTCTTATTCCCTTGTTTTGGTTTGTTTGAAATGTTTTTTTATTGTATGTTTTTAAAAAAATTTTTTTTGGATATAGTTAGTAGTTAATTAAAAAAAAAAGCAATGAAAAAATATGCAGATCCCCCCTGAGGAACTGGGGGAGAGTGCAGGGGTGTTGGGCTTCCCCACCTCGATGGTTGCTGATGTGCTCACAGCCATTGGGGACTGGTGGTTTGATGGACTGAGCCCTCAATCACAGGACTTGCCCTTGGGAAGACTGTTGCTGCAAAGGAGAGGCTAGGCCTCCCTATAATTGTGCCTGTGTCTCCTCCTGAATACCTCTTTGTTGCTCAGATGTGGCCCTCTCTCTCTAGCTAAGCCAACTTGGCAGGTGAAATCACTGCTCTCCCCACTACGTGAGATCTGACACCCAGGGGTGTAAATACCCCTGGCAACATGGAATATGACTCCCAGGGAGGAATCTGTACCCAGCATTGTAGGATGGAGAACATCTTCTTGACCAAAAAGAGGATGTGAAAGGAAATGAAATAAGTTTCAGTGGCTGAGAGATTCCAAAAGTAGCCGAGAGGTCACTGGTGGGCACTCTTATGCACAATATAGATAATATGTTTTAGGTTCTAATGACTTGGAATAGCTAGCAGTAAATATCTGAAACTATCAAACTACAACCCAGAACCCTTGAATCTTGAAGAGGATTGTATAACAATGTAGCTTATGAGGGGTGACAATGTGATTGGGAAAGCCATGTGGATCACACTCCCCGTTGTCCAGTGTATGGATGGATGAGTAGAAAAATGGGGGCAAAAAAAAAAAAAAAAGGCACCCAGTGTTCTTTTTTACTTCAATTGTTCTTTTTCACTTTAACTTCTATTCTCATTAGTTTTGTGAGTGTGGTAATGAAAATGTTCAAAATTAATTTTGGTGATGAACATACAACTATATAATGGTACTGTGAACAATTGATTGTACGCTTGCATGACTGCATGGTATGTGAATATATCTCAATAAAATTGAATTTAAAAGAAAAAAAACCACTGCTCTATAGCATCTCTCTTCTGGTGTAGTGGATGTTATGTGTGCTAAACATACTCTTCCTGAGGTAACTTTACACCATGACCTCTTCAATGAGATTGTGAGCACCCTGAGGATGGGGACAGTGTCTTACACTGTTGGGTTTTGTTTTTTTTTTTTTAAATAAATTTCCTGGAGAACTATGGCAGAAAATTGATGAAATACTCAAATTGGGTAATTTGAAGAGATTTTAATAAAGTGATATCTTACCAAGAATGAGGTCAGGGTTTAGGGATCTCACGTGGGTTAGTACATTACCAGGGGCTATAACAGTATGGTGTTGTTATCACTCCTAAGCCTGAGTGGGTGAGGGGAGACACCAGAACCTGGACTCAGAGAGAGCTAGGTAAAGAGGGCTGTGTAAAGAGGTCTGTGACCTTTAATAGAAGGATATAGTCAGTCTCAATAAGCCTGCAGGGAGGGAGCTGAAGGAGTCACTACTGAACTCACCCTTCTAATCTGCTGATGCTTCCTATTGGACAAACCCAACTGGAAGTCAGAGCACAAATAAGATCATTGATGTGGTCTATACAGGTCAGCCTCTTGAGACAGAGAACAAGACAAAGAAGGGTGGAGAGAGGATCCAGAGGTGCAAATGGAGATATGCAGCCCATGTTGAACATGTGCTCATTTAGCAAATGCTTCTTGTCTGATTGATGAATAGTTTAAAAAAAAACTTGAGAAAGCCATAATATTCTGCTTTAGAGAATTTACTGTGCATTGGCACCTCTCTTTTAGGACCATCTGCAAGTTCAACTGGCAGCCATTTTCTCACCATTCCCCTACCTTCCCTTCTAGATCCATTAAATTTATGCCAAATAAAAAATTTCCAGGGTGATTCCTTGATTTTTCCCCTAAGCCCTTGTTCAGAACACAGATATTTAGGTAAACTGCAACCTTTGGTTAGCTCTGATTTTCTTTTAATAAATCAAAACCTTTATTTGGAATAAGAGTTCTTTATAAGATCAACATTTTATTTTCACCAAGCCCTGGTCCCCAGCCAGATTTCAGAAATTTTTTGGAAAAGTACTGGCCTGCAATACCACCCATCCAGACATTATTTGGACAGTCCCACTATTTTTGTGACCATTATCCTCTCACTGAAACTTTATGGAATGAAGGTAATGTCATGATCAATGTTTTCTTTAAAATAAACTTTTTTATGCAATATGATTTTCTTTATAATTATGGACATTTTTATATCATTTCTTTTCTTATTATAAAATTATTATGTATTTATTGTACCAATATTGGATAATACCAGACACTGAAAAATCACCTGTAAACCTGCCACTACCCAAATCTAACATTTTAGTAAATGCCCTTTCAATAATTTTTCTAAGCCTGTAAGTGAATGTCTATGTCCATGTCCATATTCATATCCACACCCATATCTATAGCATCTATATCTATGTCTGTATATAGTATAGGCACATGCATTTCCGTATATATGAATTTTTAAACAAAATTAAGTATTTAATCAAAGTCTTGATAAACCTAGCACCTATTTTAAGCATCTCAGTGAACTGAAATTTTCTTTGCTTGAGAGGAGGGGTTGGTTTGTGTTACTGGGCTATGATGTGGTTTGAGATGTGACTCTAGTCATAAGCACCAGTCTACGAGAATCTCTTGTCTGCCAGTGTTTCCCTATAGGGAGGAGCAATGGTGCCTAGAGATAAATGGCTTTGAGTTCCAATGTGTAGGTGAAAGACACAGGGGTGAAGAGGGGGTTCGCACTTTAAGCATCATCGATTCTCACCAGGAGGAGGAGAGACCCATACCCAACTCTGCTGTTCACTGGCAAGATACAGGGCTGGATATTCTGCTTTGGAAAGGTGGTGGGGTTCAGAAAGGATGAATGGGCTTGGAAGGAGGGGCCAAATACAGGAGGACCAGCCTCAGAAACCCCTCTGAAAGTCTCCCCCTTATAAGCACTCAGGAAACTCTCTGGAAACTAGGAGGGAGAGGGGAAGAGAGAATCTAAGATAGAGGAAGAGAAAGCAAAGCAAATGGGCAGCTGACAGAATGTGTGTGTGTGTGCCTGTGCACATGTATGATGAAATAAAAATCCAGGATTCAGAAGTTGGCACCATGGAGGGGCCATTTGAGGCCCAGCATACTCAGAAGGGAGGAAAAAGACCCCAGAAGGGAGGAAAAAGACCCCAGGAGTCAGACAGCCTGCCAGGGCTCAGGATCCAGAGCTTGGTCCCAGTCTGTTGTTTCTGCAGTTCTTCTGTCTTGAACTAGAATTGGTGTCAAAGGAATCTGAGCCCCAGGTCAAGGGAAGGAAAAACCAAATGAAGAACAGTGCTTGGAATGGAGCATGAAGGCAAGAAGGAAAGTCCTCAGAGACAAATCCAAATTCTTTCAGGCAGCTGACACAGTGCTGCAGTTCCTTTATAGGTTCCCTCTTCCCATGGCCACAGTCAGT
Source organism: Choloepus didactylus (assembly GCF_015220235.1). NCBI lineage: Eukaryota > Metazoa > Chordata > Mammalia > Pilosa > Megalonychidae > Choloepus > Choloepus didactylus. The sequence goes on along the minus strand of NC_051334.1, from coordinate 46,200,185 downwards.
GGTACCTTGCTCTCTCTATCTCTGGGCTACCATGAATCTGTTACCTTGGAACACTCTTCTGCATGCTCCTCATTTAGCTGATTCCCACTTATCCACCAGGACTCTGCTTCAAGGTTGGCTTTCTCCAGGAAATCTTCTCTAACACCCCAAATGTGGGTTGGGTGGCCCTGCTATGTTCTCTATAATACCCAACAAGATCTCTAGTCTTGGTCCTGCACTCCAAAAAGCCATAAGACTTTGGACAAGTGGTTTCGTTCCAGTGGGCTTCTAGTTTCTTTTTAGTTCAATTCTGTGATCTCAGCCCTATCACCCATTCCAGACTGGTGTACGACATGTGTCTGGTCATGGATGTCCCCCAGTTTTTCCAGACTATTTACTGGTTGTTCCTGGCTGTTTACTAGCCACTCTAGAGGACTAACTAAATTCCACACCTCTCTATGCTGCCATCTTGCCCCACCTCCCAGTTCTGATTTTTTAAGTGTACCTTTTAGAAAGGTTCCATATTCAAATAAGTTTGAGAAGCTCTGAGTCAAACAAAGATAAACCAATTTATGTTAAATTTTCTTAGTGCCCTTAATATGTAACTAAGCTTTATGACTCTTCTAGAGTGAGTAAAAGGCATAATATTTTCCAAGCTTATTTGGCCATGGGATTCTTTTTTTTTAAAAGCATCTTGAGAAACTAGTGTCCCATGAAGAAACATATGTTTCTGGAAAACATAGGAAAGACATGGGCAAAAGGGTCAATGATGGTCCAACGCTCCATACATTTATAGACAAACAAAAGTGTGTAACAATTACCAGGGTGTTTGTAAGGTGAAATAATGATGATGTTATAGGTGAGGGTCTTGAAGGGGTGGAAGCAGGTCCCTGGAGAGCCGATAGGCCTGTCGTCAATAAAATAGAGCACAACTCTAACCATGGAATTTCATATTCCAGGTTAATACAGAGTGGAGCTAGTTTTGTTTCTTTGGTTAATCACTGGAAAAGGAGACAGGAGATTGTGCCTTTGACAATAGTGGTCAAAAGAGTAAAGAGAGAATTGTTTTACTTCTTGTGAAAGATAGGTCCCAAATTACCAAAATCCAGAATATATCCTTGGCATTCCTTCCATCCACCCATTAGACATTCAAATGACACAATTGTTAGATGAGAATTAGTATTCCATTGACAAGAATTAACTGAGAGTTTTTTTAATGTAACTATTCTGAAGTGACTATGGGGACAAACATAACACACACACACACGCACATGTGCACACACACAATCTCTTCCAGTATGAAACCCTAGGTATATTTTGAAAGAGAAGACTCAATCAAATGGAAATGCTTATGAAAAAGACAGTATTATATCATATATATATATATCAGTGATACAAATCAATGCAATAAATTGTGAATTTTACACAGTGTTCTAGGTTGCTAATGCTGCCAGGTTGCAAAACACCAGAGATGGATTGGCCTTTATAAAAGGGGGTTTATTTGGTTACACATTTACAGTCTTAAGACCATAAAGTGTCCAAGGTAACACATCAGCAATTGGGTACCTTCATTGGAGGATGGCCAATGGTGTCCGGAAAACCTCTGTTAGCTGGGAAGGCATGTGGCTGGCGTCTGCTTCAAAGTTCTGGTTCCAAAATGGCTTTCTCCCAGGACATTCCTCTCTAGGTTGCAGTTCCTCAAAAATGTCACTCTCAGTTGCTCTTGGGGCATTTGTGCCCTCTTAGCTTCTCCAGAGCAAAAGTCTGCTTTCAATGGCTGTCTTCAAACTGTCTCTCATCTGCAGCTCCTCTTTCAGCTTCCGTGCATTCTTCAAAGTGTCCCTCTTGGCTGTAGCGCCTCTTCAAAATGTCACTCTTAGTTGCTCTTCAGAATGTCACTCGCAGCTGCACTGAGTTCCTTCTGTTTGTCAGCTCATTTATATGGCCCCAGTGATTTAATTTAGACCCACCCTGAATGCATGGGGTAACACCTCCATGGAAATTATCCAATCAGAGTCATCACCCACAGTTGGGTGGGGCACATTTCCATGCAAACAACCTAATCCAAAAGTTCCAACTTAATCCCCACTAATATGTCTGCCTGACAAGATTGCATCAAAGAATATGGCTTTTTCTGGGGGACATAATTCATTCAAACCAGCACACACAGTAAAGACAATTGGTACGAAATAAATTTTGAGAAAGATCAAGTAGCATGCCCTACTGTCACCAAGGAAAGCTTCTTGTAGATCTGTAGAGAGGGGATGATCCACCTGACCCCAACATCTATCTTCAGGTTGTCTGACAATGATCAGGATGGACTTGATGACCCCCCTCCCTCCAGCTGGTGGAGCTGCTCAAGGTCTCAGCTTACCAACAAGTGTGGATAGGATGACACTGGATTGCAATTATGTTCTTTGAGTAGGGCTTCTAAGTGGCACAGGTTTCTAATAGCATACTCCCCCCTTAGCCAACTCTTTTTCAGCTCTTTATCTCCAAAACTCTTATAGTCTTAGGACATTAGAGATGGAAGTGTCTTTAGAAACTGTCCAGCTTAATACCCTCATTTGAGAGACTGGGAACTCAGGCTTAGGGAAACTAATTGACTTAAGACAGAATGGGTTTTCCTAAATCCCAATCCAATTCCCTCTCCATTGGGCCACACAGTGACTTCAAATCAAAGAGAAACAGATGCAAATTAATGCATGATGCCCAATGCATGATAATGAAATGCTAACTTGAAAATTGCCTTCACTGTGTGAAGACATATGTGGTCTTGCCAACTCTTTCATGTTCCTGAAGGTTGCCTTTATAAACATCCTAGTAAAGGCATCTTAGAAACAGGACTGGCACCCAAAAGAAAACCAAAAATCTGTTTACTGCTTTTTCTTATTGATTGAAAGAATAATGGGTTTTTGGAACAGCAACTCCTGTCTCTGAGCCAATGCACTGAGCACCAATCCTAGAAAGGACTTCTTTAAGACCTCACCTTTAAGGAAGAATCTGAACAGGCCTTCAAGAAAAGCACTGTCTTCTCCATTACATAAGGGAACACTTATCCTATTTATGTGTGGAAGGAAAGAGACAGCAGTAGCTTTGGCCACAGTTTCTCTATAGTAATAAACAGAGGGAACAAAACTTCAGTGTCCTAAAGCTGGGTCACATTTAGAAAGGAGAGAACCACCAGACAGGCAAAAAGTGGGTCACTAGAGTGTTAAGAATGACTTCTCTTTCCAAGCCATCTTTCCTGGTCCCCTATCCTGTGTTCTCCTCCTCTGGGGACAGAAGATAGTTCTCTGTGTATGTGTATGTGTATACATGTATTCACATTTCCATGCTCTACACCTGCCTGTCCCTAACAGAGCCTTGGCCTATCTGCAACCACTTAGGCCAATCTGAAGAGGGCAGGTGTCAAAGCCCCTAGTTTCTGAGTAGAGGGTGGGTGACAACAATTTTCTTTCCTAGTTCAGTGTCTCCTAAGCGCTGCATTGGAATTCTCAGCTTTAACAACTTTATCAACAGTGATTAGGGCAGTTCAACTACCCTCCAGTGGTTATAAAACTCTCAAAAGTGATGTGGATGGGGTTACTTCCATTCTTCCTGCCCCCTCCCCCATGTTTTTGGATACTAGGAGCTGAAAAGAAAGGACAGAATTTCACAATGTTACAGCAAATTTATTCTCCCATGTGATTCTCCCAAGAACCCTGTGAGATGAACCCCATCTAAAAATGAGACAACTGAGGCTTAGAGAGGATAAAGTGACTTATCTAAAGTCATCAAGCTGGTTAGTAGCTAAGCTGAGTACAGGGCCCCATAGTTCCTCCAAGTGTTTAATTTCAGGGTCTTAGAAGCTAGGTATTAACCAAAATCAAGGCTTCAAGAGCTGTTGATTTGCTCTTAGGCCAGGTATGACTTTTTATGCAGACATTGGGATGGAAGTGAAGGCGGACCCCATGATCATCTTTCCCATGCTATCTCTACCATTTCTACCACTACAGAAGAACATCCCAGAAAATCCACTCTAATACAACCCCAGAAACTGGTTCTTAGCATTTCTAGAAAGAATTGTCCACCAAAGAAAACTTTGATTATTATCTTTTATAATTGGGGAAGAAACAGAGGCTTTGCTTACAACCATGTGGCATGTTCACAGATTCTGTGGGGGTCTTTGGGAAAAGCCATACCTGCAAAGTCTTGATAAAGCAATAAACAGAAGGCCCAAACTGTGCTCTACAGTCTCTCTGTGGGAAATGACCTGTAATCTTCATTATAAAAAGAGTGAACATTGCTTTTTCTGCCTTTCAATAGGTAATTCACTCTAAGTTAAAGAGATTGTGGATAAAAATTCCCAGTGCTTTTAAAATTCACAATCTGCTGGACAATAGTCTCATAGTGCTATGAATGCTATCATGAGAACAAGAAGTCCTTCTGCCTCCCTCCCCTGCCCTCTCCACCTCTTCCCTCCTCTCCCCAACACCTCCCAGCTTGTTCCACCTGCCCCTACTAATGCCTCCTAGACCCCAAGACTGCTTTTGGGTTAACTCCCACTGCCTTGACAATATCCCGCTGTCATTCACAAACAATGGCCACTGTCACAGCTGAAACCGCAGCAACTTTGACCTCCTGAGCTCCAACATAAAAAACTCAGTAATTTAAAAGCTCTTCCTGTTTGCTAGTCTCCCTTCAAGGAACTCAGATGCAAAATCATGTTCTGTTTTCTGTGAAAATGTTATTAGCCTGTGGGTGTTAAAACAGGAAATCTGCTGCATCCCACAGGGACTAGAGAGAAAACCTTACTCCCTCATCAGCAAAGGGAAAGCTGCCAGAAAACTCCTCAGTCAACAGAACTGCAGTCAACTCCCCTGTTTGTTTTGGTGGGCTTTGTTTATTTGGGGTATTTGTTGTAGAGTGCTAGGTAAAGGGAGTTAGTTAGGTTTTCACTTTCATAACAAAGTGAAAATGACCCAAATAAATCGTAATGTTTAAAGTGGTCTGAATCCTACTAACAGTCAGTCTTGCTCAGCTTTCAGTTACTTGGTGCTAATCAACAGGCCCTCCTCCCTCCTTCCTCTTGAAAAATAAATAGCATCTGCTCTCGTACACTGCCTGTTCCCACCTTGACATGGAAAACCAAATGTTCCAATATTTCTGCCCCTCAGGTTAGCTCAGCACTGACTGCAGGTATCCAACAAAAAGGGTGTTCCAAAGAAAGAATGTCAGTTTACTCTTGAAGAAACCAGTATTTTCAAACCCAAATTCAAACTCCATGATCAAGGGATGTGATTATTCTCTTACTAATTATGTAGCAGTGTGCAAGACAAAAGTCCATGAGGCAAATAATACTTCCTCCTAGCAACCAGGTAAGAGTTATGTTTGTCTAATACAGGACAACATTTCTCAAAATGTACTTTGCTGCCAAGAAACACCTGTAATACCTATTAAAATATGTAGAACCAGTTTGTAAAAGCCAGGAACTGGGAAGATGGCAGAGTAGGAAGCTCTGGGAATCAGTCCCTCCACCAGAATAACTATTCAACACTCAGGAATTGTCTGAATCAACTATTTGAAACTCCAGAGCCCAGTAGAACACTGTGCAGCATCCAGAGAAGAGCAGAAGAAAGAGGCTGTAAATTGTGGGAAATATGACTGAATTAAGTGCTCTGCACAGCAGTTACCATCACCCATCCCCCACTATCACAGCAGGCCACAGTAGGGTCCAAAACCTTGTGCAATTTGCTGGTGCCAGAGAGGGACATAAAAACCTGGCTTCCCAAGATCTGAGGTGGGGGAAGCATATTGCAATTGCTGATCATTGCTTTTTTTAAAATTCTATTTTATTGAGATATATTCACAGCCCATACAATCATCCACAGTGTACAATCCATTGTTCACAGCACCATTATGTAGTTGTGCATTCATCACCCCAATCAATTTTTGAACATTTTCATTACCACACACAAAACAGAATATGAATGAAAGTTAAAGTAAAAAAGAACACCCAAAACATCCCATATCTCCCATCCCTCCCTATTATTCATTTACTTTTTGTCTTCATTTTTCTATTCATCTGTCCATACACTGTATAAAGGGAATGGGAGCCATAAAGTTTTCACAATCACATGGTCACACAGTGTAAACTATATAGTTATACAATAATCTTCAAGAATAAAGGCTACTGGGTTGCAGTTCAACAATTTCAGGTATTTCCTTCTAGCTATTCAAATACAACAAAAACGAAAAAGGGATAGCTATATAATGCATAAGAATAACATCCAGAATGACCACTCTACTCTATTTGAGATCTCTCAGCCACTGAAACTTTATTTTGTTTCATTTCTCATCCCCCTTTTGGTCCAAGAAGGCTTTCTCAATCCCACAATGCCAGGGCAAAGCTCATCCAGGTGAGTCATGTCCCATGTTGTCAGGGAGATTTACACCCCTGGGAGTCATGTCCCATGTACGGGGGAGGTTAATGAGTTTAGCTGCAGAATTGGCTTAGAGGGAGAGGCCACATCTGAGTAACAAAAGGGTGACTCTTAGGCACAATTTTAAGTAGGCTTAGCCTTTCCTTTGCAGTAACAAACTTCATAAGGGCAAGCCCCAAGATTGAGGGCTCAACCTTCTAATTGGTAGCCCCTAATACTTGTAAGAATATCAGTAATTCCACAGGTTGAGAAGTTTAATATTTCCACATTTTTCCCCAGTCTGTCAGGGGGGAGCTTTGCAAATACATTTTTATTCTCTGCCCACATTACTCTGGGATATATTGGGGCTCCACACTAACCTGTACAAACCAACCAAATTTCACTCCCTATTCAACATTCCATGTAATTATGTTGTTTGGATAAATAAATTATATAGTGTGTTACAAAAATTATAGATTTTGCACTTAATAAACATCTCTTCCTTTGGTCTTACACAGAAGTTGAAATTTTAAAAGCACTGTCAAGATCATCCTTTACCTTTTAGACCGATTTACCTTAGTCCTAATCAAGTCCAATTCATTTGTATCTCTAATTGAAGTCTGATCTCTTTTTTGACTCCTTAAGATTTGCTGTATGGGGTAATGCTGACATTTATAGCTGCTGGACTCTGGCTCTGAGTCTCAGGAGTCACACAGATACCCAAAGTTCCAGGGACCAAATAGGCTATTCACAAAGAGCTCAGCATCTCAGAATTTAGAAACAACCATTACAACTCAGAAATAGATGTAACTGCTGTAAGAGCTTACAATCTAGGAAACTTTACAGTAAGTCTTCCCCTGATAACCTATGCTCTCAGACTCAATTCTCAGAGTTTACACATTATAGTTAGTCCATATTAGTGAGGCATTATAATGTTTTTCTTTTCATTTCTGGTTCATTTCACTCAACATAGTGTCCTCGATGTCCATTCACCTCACAACTTCACTCCTTGTAGCAGCTCAACATTCCATTGCATGTATACACCATGGTTCGCCATTCTTTTCATCAGTTGATGTACCCTTAGGCTACCTCCATCCACTGCAAATTGTGAATACTGACACCATAAACCCCACTTTGCAAGTTTCCATTCATGTCCCTCTTTTTGGTTCTTCTAAGTATATATCCAGTAACCAAGTTGCAGGACCACATGGCAACCCCATGCTTAGCTTCCTGTGGAACCACCACACTGCTGCACCATTCTACTTCTCCACCAAGAGTGATGAGGTACATCCCTTTCCCCACATTTTCTCCGGCACTTGTATCCCTCTGTTTACTTTTTAGATGGTTTTATTCACATACCATACATTCCATCTTAAGTAAACAATCAATAGTTCCCTGTATAATCACATAGTTATGCATTCACCACCATCTATATAAGGATATTTCCATTTCTTCCACAAAGAAAGAGGAAGAGGTGAAAAAAGTAAAAAGAAAAAAGTAAAAGAAAGAAAAAATGACAAGTAAAAAGCAACAAAAGGAACACTAAAAATAAAATACAATAAAAAAGTCAGACAACAACACCAACACCAGGATTCCCATACCACTCCCTTATATCCCCCTCTTATAGGCATTTAGCTTTGGTATATTTCCTTTGTTACAATTAGTGGAAACACATTACAATGTTAATGTTAACTATAGGCTTTAGTTTGCATTGATTGTATTTTTTTCCCAACACCTGCTCATTTTTAACACATTGCAAAATTAACATTCATTTGTTCTCCCTCATGTAAAAACGTATTTGTACATTTAATCATAATCATTGATCACTCTAGGATTCACTAAGTTATACAGTCCCAAACTTTATCTTCTATCTTTCCTTCTGGTGTCATACATGCCCCTAACCTTCCTCTTTCAACCATACTCACAGTCATCTTTGTTCAATGTACTTATATTTTTGTGCTGCCATCACCTAATATTGTGCTCCAAACCTTTCTCTCCTATCTCTTCCTATATGTCTGTAGTGCTCCCTTTAGTATTTCCTGTAGAGCAGGTATATGTTCAAAAACTTTCTCAGGGTATGTTTGTCTGAGAATATTTTAAACTCTCCCTCATTTTTGAAGGATAGTTTTGCAGATATAGAATTCTTGGTTGGCAATTTTTCTCTTTCAGTATCTTAAATATATCATACTACTGCCTTCTCTCCTCCATGGTTTCTACTAAGAAATCCACACATAGACTTATCAAGCTTCCTTTGTATGTGATGGATCACTTTTTTCTTGCTGCTTTCAGAATTCTTTGTCTTTTATATTTGATAATTTGCTTATTAAGTGTCTTGGAGTAAGCCTATTCAGATATATTCTGTTTGGGGTACACTGTGCTTTGTGGATCTATAATTTTATGCCTTTCATAAATGATGGGAAATTTTCAGTGATTATTTCCTCCGTTATTATTTCTGCCCCTTTCCCCTTCTCTTCTCCTTCTCAGAGACCCATGACACATACATTTATGTGCTTCATGTTGTCATTCAATTCCCTGAGATGCTGCTCATATTTTTCCATTCTTTTCCCTATCTATTCTTTTGTGTGTAGTATTTAGAGGTCCTGTCCTTCAGTTCATGAATATTTTCTTCTGTGTCTTCAAATCTGCTGTTGTATGTCTCAAATGTGTGTTTTCTTATATTTTTTTATTGAGATTGTTCACATACCATACAACTATCCAAAGATCCAAAGTGTACAATCAATTGCCCATGGTACCATCATACAGCTGTGCATCCATCACCACATTTTTTTCAATTTTCAGAACATTTTCACTACTCCAGAAAAGAAATAAAGACAAAAAAAGGAAACTCAAATCCTCCCATACCCGTAACCACCCCCCTCCATTTTTTGATTCATAGTTTGGTTATAGTACATTTGTTACTGTTGATGAAAGAATGTTAAAATACTACTAACTGTTTTGTATAGTTTACAATAGGTATATATTTTTTCCTATATGCCTCTCTATTATTAACTTCCAGTTATAGTGTCATACATTTGTTATAGTTCATGAGAGACATTTGTAATATTTGTAATATTTGTATAGTTAATCACGGACACTGTTTATATATTCCCATCTTTTAACCTCCAACTTTCCTTCCGGTGACATATGTGACTCTGAGCTTACCTTTTCCACCATCTTCACACACCTTTCAGCACTGTTAGTTATTCTCACAACATGCTACCACCACCCCTGTCCACCTCCAAATGTTTAAGTTCAAACTAGTTGAACATTCTGCTCATAATAAGCAACTGCTCCCCATTCTTTAGCCTTGTTCTATATCCTGGTAACTTATATTTCATGTCTATGGATTTACATATTATAATTAGTTCATATCAGTGAGACCCTGCAAAGTTTGCCTTTATGTATCTGTCTTATTTCACTCAATATAGTGCCATCAAGGATTCTTCATCAACCCATTTCTTTTAAGATGGTTTTGTTCACATGCCATACATTCCATCCTAAGTAAAGAATTGTTGGTTCCCTGCATAATCACATACTTATGTATTCAGCACCATTGCCACTATCTATATAAGGATATCTCCATTTCTTCCACAAAGACAGAGGGAGTCAAAGAAGGCAGACAGACAAAAGAAAAAGAAAAGAGAAAGAGAGAGAGAAAAAAAAACCCATGAGAGCTAGAAAGCAACAAAAGGAAAAATAGCATTAACCTAAAGTAGAATAAAGAGTCAGACAACATCACCAATGCCAGGAGTCCCATACCCTTCCCCTATGCCCCCTCCCCCATAATCATTTAGCTTTGGTGTATTGCCTTTGTTATATTAAAGGAAGCATAATACAATGTTTCCATTAATTATAGTCTTTAGGTTGTATTGATTGTATTTTCCCCCCAACCCCATCCTATTTTTAACACCTTGCAATGTTGACATTTATTTGTTCTACCTCATGTAAAAACATACTGGTATCTTTTATTACAATCATTGAGCAACCTAGGCTTCCCTTTGTCTTTTGTTCTGGTGTCCCACATGGTCCCAAACTTCCTCTTTCAACCATACTCACAGTCATCTTTGTTCACTGTACTTACATTTCTGTGCTACTATCTCCCAAAATTGTTTTCCAAACCTCTCACTCCTGTCTTTTCCTTTCTTTCTGCAGTGCTTCCTTTAGTGTTTTCTGTAGAGCAGGTATCTTGTTCACAAACTCTGTCATTGTCTGTTTGTCAGAGAATATTTTAATCTCTCCCTCACACTTGAAGGATAGTTTTGCCAGATATTGGATTCTTGGTTGGTGGTTTTTCTCTTTCAGTATCGTAAGTATATCACACCACTTCCTTCTTGGCCTCCATGGTTTCTGTTGAGAAATCCACACATAGTCTTATCAAGCTTCCTTTGTATGTGATGGATTGCTTTTCTCTTGCTGCTTTCAGGATTCTCTCTTTATGTTTGACGTTTGATAATCTGATTATTAAGTGTCTTGGCATAGGTCTATTCAGATCTATTCTGTTTGGGGTACACTGTGCTTCTTGGATCTGTAATTTTATATCTTTCATAAGAGATGGGAAATTTTCATTGATTATTTCCTCTATTATTGCTTCTGCCCCTTTTCCCTTCTCTTTTCCTTCTGGGACACCAATGACACATACATTCCTGCTTTTCATTTTGTCCTTAATTTCCTGGAAACATTGCTCATATTTTTCCATTCTTTTCTCTATCTGTTCTTTTGTGTGTAGGCTTTCAGGTGCCTTGTTCTCCAGGTCCTAACTGCTTTCTTCTGCCTCTTGAGATATGCTGTTGTATGTTTCCATTGTGTCTTTCATCTCTTGTGTTGTGCCTTTTATTTCCATATATTCTGCCAGTTGGTTTTTTGAACTTTCAATTTCTACCTTATGTATGCCCAGTGTTTTTATTATATGGTTCTTCTCTTTCACCATATCTTCCTTAAACTTTTTGAATTGACTTACTATTAGTTGTTTAAATTCCTGTATCTCAATTGAAGTGTAAGTTTGTTCCTTTGACTGGGCCATAACTTTGTTTTTCTTAGTGTAGGTTGTAGTTTTCTGTTGTCTAGGCATGGTTTCCTTGGTTACCCCAATCAGGTTTTCCCAGACCAAAACAGGCTCTGGTCCCAGAAGGAAGAACTATGCAGTATCTGGTTTCCCTGAGGGTGTGTCTTAGAAAATTGGTACACCATGTGAGGCCTCAGGTCACTGTGCTTTTCTGCCCAGCAGATGGTGCCTGTCAGCCTGTAACTTCCAATTGGTGTAATGAGGTGTGGCCTGTGGCTGTTTTCTCCCAGGCTCTGGGGTCTGGTTCTGAATGGAAGGCAGGTAGTAGAGCTGGGTCCCACCTCTTTCCTCTTAGGGAAGATAGATGCCCTAGGGAGAGGTCATTAGCATTTGAATGATCTCTCTCTGCCTGTGCTATCTCCACCCTTTTCTGGTCAGAGCCCTGGGAACTGAAAATGTTTGAGGCTTTCTCCACTGAGCTGAAACAGGGACATAAAGCCCCCTTCAGTGCCAGTCCATGGCCATCCTCTGGCTCTCCAGTCAGTCATCACCCAAACTTCTTTCTGCTTGTTGGGGATTCATAGTTTGTGTCAACCAGTCCACATTTGTTAACTAAAACCCCAGCTGGAGCTCAGCTGAGCTATATTCACTTGCTTGAAGAGAGCTGCTCTCTAGCACCACAAGGCTTTGCAGCTTGGGCCATGGGGAGAGGGGCCTCCCAGCTTGGATCTGCAGTTTTTACTTACAGATTTTATGCTGCGATCTTAGGCATTCCTCCCAATTCAGGTTGGTGTATGATGAATGGATGGTCACGTTTGTCCCCACACAGTTATTCCAGATTATTTACTAGTTGTTCCTGGTTGTTTATTAGTTGTTCCAGGGGGAATAACTAGCTTCCACTCCTCTCTATGTTGCCATCTTAGATATCTCTTTCCAATGTGTTTTTCATCTTTTGTATTGTGCCTTTCATTCCCATAAGTTCTGACAATTGGTTTTCAAACCTTTTGAGTTCTTCCTTATGTTTGTCCAATGTCTTCCTTATATCCTTCATCTCTTTTGCCATACCTTCCCTCCAATCATTTATTTCATTTTTGAATTGATTTAGGAGATTTATTTGATTAATAATTAGTTGTCTCGATTCCTGTATCTCAGTTGAAGTGGAAATTTGTTCCTTTGACTGGGCCATATCTTCATTTTTCTTATTGTAATTTGTAATTTTTTGTTGTCTGGGCATCTGGTTTCTTTGATTACACCAATCAGATTTCTCAGAACAGATGGGCCCCAGGTCTCAGGAGGAGGATGTATTCTGTATCCCTGAGGATGAGACCCAGAAGATTGTCAGACTTTCCTCTGAGACATCTAGACTCTGTGCTTTTCCTATCCTGCCCAGCAGATGGTGCTTTGTTAGCCCGTAGCTCCCCATTGGTGTAAAGAGTTGTGGTCCCTTTAATTCTCAAGGGACCCTGCCCTGGCCAGGGTCCAAGGGTGACAGAAGTCAAGCTTAAGTTGTTTCTGCCCCCCCCCCACAGGACCTGAGATCTGAATTCTCTGATGGAGGGCAGCCACGTGAGCTGGGCCCCATCCCCTTTTCTAAGGGAAGATACACCCTTTTGGATTTATCTTCTATACTTGAACTCCTCCTTTGTCTCTCTGACACTGTTAACTCCACCCTTGCCTGGGTTAGTGCTGACAATTGAAAATTCCTGAGACTTTCTCTAATGAGTTTCTTAGAATTAGAGAAAAAAAAAAGGGAAAGCAGAGAATGCCCCTTTTCACAGCCAGTCCCCAGCACCCCAGTTTCACCGGTCAACTGGTGTTGGTATCCAGTTCTCTGTGTCCTTTTTCTTGGGACACAGCTGCTTTCCAGTATTCTGACATCAGCAGTCTCCAAATGCCTCTATTTTTATTTATTCATGTATTGTTTTTCATCAGCCCTGCCTCCTCTCTGCCAGGAGGAACCCCAGATTCCTTTCTTGTTTGCTCTGGGTTTATCTGTGCTTGTAGCTTGTATTCAGTAGTCCAAATTTGTTAATTAAAACCACAATAAGAACTTGGTTGAGTTACTTTCCCTGTAATCTGTTTTTTTTTTTTTCCCCATTGGGAAGTATTTCAGTTCAGCCTGCCTTGCCAGTGGGTGAAGGATGCCAGCTCTGCAGTTTGGGGAGATTTATTTACAGTTCTATGCTGTGATCCCAGCCATTCCACCCATTTCACCCATTCCAGTCTGGTTTACAATGTGTGTCCAGTCACGGTTGTCCCCCAACACTTGTTCCAGACTATTTACTAGTTGTTCCTGGCTATTTACTAGTTGCTCTAGAGGACTAACTAAATTCCACACCTCTCTATGCCACCATCTTGCCCCTGATCACTGCTTTTGATTAGCTATTCAGATTGCTGGAGGTCTGGCTCTGAAGGCAGCCATTGTTACAACCCATACCAGACAAGGGTGGCAGAGAAGACTGAAAGACTATATACTTCTTCATAACTGCTGAGGATAGTTGAAAGGCTACATTTGCTGGGCAGGTACTGAGTCAAGAAAATGCAACTTTGGGGAGCTGTGGAAGGTAAGCTCCTGAGACCCTGCCTGGCCCCTCCCATATCCCCTCCCCAGAGCAGTTTGGAGCTAGCCACCATTCCCTTTATGGATTTCCTGGCCTTGTTCCAGCTGGGAACAACTGACTTGGGAATCTCCTCTCTGAAATACTTAATATGCTGAGAAAAAAAAACAATTACTTAACAATATCTGGCAAGACTTTCTTTGAAAAATAAGGGAGACATCAATACATTCCCACATAAAATTTGAGAGAGTTCATCACTGCTAGACTGGTCCTACAAGCATTGCTAAAGGGAGTTTTTCAGACTGAAAAGAAAGGACACCAGACAGTCATTCAAAGCAGCATAAAAAAAAAAAAAAAGACCACTGGTAAATGTAACTGTTTGGGTAATTACAAATGCCAGTACTATTGTATTGCACTTTTGGTATGTAAGTCCACTTCTTATTCCTACAAGTGCTAAAATGCACATGCATAAAAAGAAATTATATATCTATGTTTTTGAGCATACAATGTACAAAGATATAATTTGCAACACGTGCAAAAAAAGGTGGCAGGACCAAAGGTTATAGAAACAGTGTATGTGTATTCAATTGAAGTAAAGTCAGAAACAAATCAAATATGATTATTATGTATTTAAGATGGTAAATTTAACCCCATGGCAACTACAGGGAAAATATATGAATAGTACACCCAGAAAGAAATGAGAAGGGACTCAATATAGTACAAATACAAAGAATCAAATAAATATGAAATCAGGCACAATGGAAGAATCAAGGGACAGAAGTCATAAGACTTAAAAAGACTAAATATCAAAATGGCAGAAAAACATCCTGCATTATCAGTAGCGACTTTAAATGAAAATTAATTAAACTCTCCAGTCAAAAGGCAGACATTGGCAGAATGGATTTAAAAGCCTCACCCAACTATATGCTGTCCACAAGAGCTCACCTTAAATTCAAAGAAACCAGTAGGTTGAAAGTGAAAGGATGGAAAAAATATACCATGCAATTAGTATTCAAAAGAAAACTGGGGTGGCTATACTTATATCAGTTAAAATAAACTTTAATTAAAAAACTTTTATAAGGGGAAAAGATGGTCATTATATAATGATAAAGGGGTCAATTCAAGAAGATATAACAATTATAAATATATATGCATCTAACAGCAGAGCCCCAAAATATGTGAAGCAAATACTGAGAGGCTTGAAGGAAGATATGGACAGTTCTACATTAATAGTAGGAGACTTTAATATCCCACTTTCAATAATGGATAGAACATCTAGAAAGAAGATCAATAAGGGAATTGAAGATTTGAAGGATACTCTAAACCAACTAGACCTAACTGACATATATATAGAACTCTTCACCCAACAGCAACAGTATACACTTCCTTCTCAAATGGAAAGGGATCATTCTCCAGGATAGACCATATGTTAGATTACAAAAAAGTCTCAATAAATACAAAAATATTGAAGTCATACAAGGTATCATCTCCAACCACAATGGAATGATGCTGGAAATCAATAATAGAGGGAGAAAGGGAAAATTTACAAATATGTGGAAATTAAACAATGTACTCATAAACAACCAATGGGTAAAAGAGGAAATCATGAAGGAAATTAGGAAATATCTAGAGGAGAATGAACATGAAAAAACAACATACCAAAACTACCAAATGGGATGAAGCAAAGCAATGGCCATAGGGAAATTAATTGCTCTAAATGCTTACAATAAAAAAGAAGAAAGATTTCAAATCAGATACTTAACCTCAAAACTGAATGAACTACAAAAAGAAGAGAGAACTAAACTCAAAGTGAGTAGAACTAAGGAAATAACAAAGATGAGAGTGGAGAAAATGAAATAGAAAATAAAAAAAGTCATCAACAAAGCCAAAAGGTTGTTCTCTGAAATGATCAATAAAATTGGCAAAGCTTTAGCTAGAATGATGAAGGAAAAAAAGAGAGAGAATACAAATAATATAAATCAGAAATGAAAAGGGGGAAATTACTACTGACCCTGCTGAAATAAACAGGAATATAAGAGGATACTATAAACAATTGTGCACCAATAAATTAGATAACCTAGGTGAAACT
Organism: Choloepus didactylus; assembly: GCF_015220235.1. Lineage (NCBI taxonomy): Eukaryota > Metazoa > Chordata > Mammalia > Pilosa > Megalonychidae > Choloepus > Choloepus didactylus. The sequence goes on along the minus strand of NC_051334.1, from coordinate 46,184,153 downwards.
GGCAAACTCTTAGGAGCCCACAAACTACCTACAGTGACTCAAGAAGACATAGAAGAGGCGGGGCAAGATGGCAGACTGGTGAGCTGTACGTTTTAGTTACTCCTCCAGGAAAGTAGGTAGAAAGCCAGAAACTGCGTGGACTGGACACCACAGAGCAATCTGACTTTGGGCATACTTCATACAACACTCATGAAAACGTCGAACTGCTGAGATCAGCGAAATCTGTAAGTTTTTGTGGCCAGGGGACCTGCACCCCTCCCTGCCAGGCTCAGTCCCATGGGAGGAGGGGCTGTCAGCTCCGGGAAGGAGAAGGGAGAACTGCAGTGGCAGCCCTTATCGGAAACTCATTCTACTGATCCAAACTCCAACCATAGATAGACTGAGACCAGACACCAGAGAATCTGAGAGCAGCCAGCCCAGCAGAGAGGAAACAGGAATAGAAAAAAACAACACAAAAAACTCCAAAAATAAAAGCGGAGGATTTTTGTAGTTCTGGTGAACACAGAAAGGGGAAGGGCAGAGCTCAGGCTCATATGCAAATCCCGAAGAAAAGCTGATCTCTCTGCCCTGTGGACCTTTCCTTAATGGCCCTAATTGCTTTGTCTCTTAGCATTTCAATAACCCATTAGATCTGTGAGGAGGGCCCTTTTTTTTTTTTTTAATCCTTTTTTCTTTTTCTAAAACAATTACTCTAAGAAGCCCAATACAGAAAGCTTCAAAGACTTGCAATTTGGACAGGTCAAGACAGGAGCAGAACTAAGAGAGCTCTGAGACAAAAGGCAATAATCCAGTGGCTGAGAAAATCCACTAAACACCACAACTTCCCAAGAAAAGGGGGGTGTCTGCTCACACCCATCATCCTGGTGGACAGGAAACACTCCTGCCCATCGCCAGCCCCATAGCCCAGAGCTGCCCCAGACAACCCAGTGTGACAGAAGTGCTTCAAATAACAGGCACACACCACAAAACTGGGTGTGGACATTAGCCTTCCCTGCAACCTCAGCTGATTGTCCCAGAGTTGGGAAGGTGGAGCAGTGTGAATTAACAAAGCCCCATTCAGCCATCATTTGAGCAGACTGGGAGCCTTCCTACACAGCCCAGCAGCCCAGAACTGCCCTGGGGGGATGGTACTCACCTGTGACATAGCACAGTCATCCCTCAACAGAGGACCAGGGGGTGCACAGCCTGGAAGAGGGGCCCACTTGCAAGTCTCAGGAGCCATACGCCAATACCAAGGACTTGTGGGTCAGTGGCAGAGACAAACTGTGGCAGGACTGAACTGAAGGATTAGACTATTGCAGCAGCTTTAAAACTCCAGGATCACCAGGGAGATTTGATTGTTAGAGCCACCCCCCCTCCCTGACTGCCCAGAAACACGCCCCATATACAGGGAGGGCACCACCAACAACACACGCAAGATTGGAACACAAATTGGACCCCACAAGACTCACTCCCCCACTCACCAAAAAGGCTAAGTAGGGGGGAACTGGCTTGTGGAGAACAGGTGGCTCGTGGACGCCACCTGCTGGTTAGTTAGAGAAAGTGTAGTCCACGAAGCTGTAGATCTGATAAATTAGAGATAAGGACTTCAATTGGTCTACAAACCCTAAAAGAACCCTATCAAGTTCAGCAAATGCCAAGAGGCCAAAAACAACAGAAAATTATAAAGCATATGAAAAAAACAGGCGATATGGACAACCCAAGCCCAAGCACCCAAATCAAAAGATCAGAAGAGACACAGCACCTAGAGCAGCTACTCAAAGAACTAAAGATGAACAATGAGACCATAGTATGGGATACAAAGGATATCAAGAAGACCCTAGAAGAGCATAAAGAAGACATTGCAAGAGTAAATAAAAAAATAGATGATCTTATGGAAATTAAAGAAACTGTTGACCAAATTAAAAAGATTCTGGACACTCATAGTACAAGACTAGAGGAAGTTGAACAATGAATCAGTGACCTGGAAGATGACAGAATGGAAAATGAAAGCATAAAAGAAAGAATGGGGAAAAAATTTGAAAAAATTGAAATGGACCTCAGGGATATGATAGATAATATAAAACGTCCGAATATAACACTCATTGGTGTTCCAGAAGGGGAAGAAAAGGGTAAAGGTCTAGGAAGAGTATTCAAAGAAATTGTTGGGGAAAACTTCCCAAATCTTCTAAACAACATAAATACACAAATCATAAAAGCTCAGCGAACTCCAAATAGAATAAATCCAAATAAACACACTCCGAGACATATTCTGATCACACTGTCAAACACAGAAGAGAAGCAGCAACTTCTGAAAGCAGCAAGAGAAAAGCAATTCACCACATACAAAGGAAACAGCATAAGACTAAGAGTGACTACTCAGCAACCACCATGGAGGAGAGAAGGCAGTGGCATGATATATTTAAAATTCTGAGTGAGAAAAATTTCCAACCAAGAATACTTTATCCAGCAAAGCTCTCCTTCAAATTTGAGGGAGAGCTTAAATTTTTCACAGACAAACAAATGCTGAGAGAATTTGCTAACAAGAGACCTGCCCTACTGGAGATACTAAAGGGAGCCCTACAGACAGAGAAACAAAGACAGGACAGAGAGACTTGGAGAAAGGTTCAGTACTAAAGAGATTCGGTATGGGTACAATTAAGGATATTAATAGAGAGAGGGGAAAAATATGACAAACATAAACCAAAGGATAAGATGGCCGATTCAAGAAATGCCTTCACGGTTATAACGTTGAATGTAAATGGATTAAACTCCCCAATTAAAAGATATAGATTCGCAGAATGGATCAAAAAAAATGAACCATCGATATGTTGCATACAAGAGACTCATCTTAGACACAGGGACACAAAGAAATTGAAAGGGAAAGGATGGAAAAAAATATTTCAGGCAAGCTACAGCCAAAAGAAAGCAGGTGTAGCAATATTAATCTCAGATAAAATAGACTTTAAATGCAGGGATGTTTTGAGAGAGAAAGAAGGTCATTACATACTAATAAAAGGGGCAATTCAACAAGAAGAAATAACAATCCTAAATGTCTATGCACCCAATCAAGGTGCCACAAAATACATGAGAGAAACACTGGCAAAACTAAAGGAAGCAATTGATGTTTCCACAATAATTGTGGGAGACTTCAACACATCACTCTCTCCTATAGATAGATCAACCAGACAGAAGACCAATAAGGAAATTGAAAACCTAAACAATCTGATAAATGAATTAGATTTAACAGACATATACAGGACATTACATCCCAAATCACCAGGATACACATACTTTTCTAGTGCTCACGGAACTTTCTCCAGAATAGATCATATGCTGGGACATAAAACAAGCCTCAGTAAATTTAAAAAGATTGAAATTATTCAAAGCACATTCTCTGACCACAATGGAATACAATTAGAAGTCAATAACCATCAGAGACTTAGAAAATTCACAAATACCTGGAGGTTAAACAACGCACTACTAAACAATCAGTGAGTTAAAGCAGAAATAGCAAGAGAAATTGCTAAATATATAGAGACGAATGAAAATGAGAACACAACATACCAAAACCTATGGGATGCAGCAAAAGCAGTGCTAAGGGGGAAATTTATAGCACTAAACGCATATATTAAAAAGGAAGAAAGAGCCAAAATCAAAGAACTAATGGATCAACTGAAAAAGCTAGAAAACGAAGAGCAAACCAATCCTAAACCAAGTACAAGAAAAGAAATAACAAGGATTAAAGCAGAAATAAATGACATAGAGAACAAAAATACAATAGAGAGGATAAATATCACCAAAAGTTGGTTCTTTGAGAAGATCAACAAGATTGACAAGCCCGTAGCTAGACTGACAAAATCAAAAAGAGAGAAGACCCATATAAACAAAATAATGAATGAAAAACGTGACATAACTGCAGATCCTGAAGAAATAAAAAAAATTATAAGAGGATACTATGAACAACTGTATGGCAACAAACTGGATAATGTAGAGGAAATGGACAATTTCCTGGAAACATATGAACAACCTAGACTGACCAGAGAAGAAATAGAAGACCTCAACCAACCCATCACAAGCAAAGAGATCCAATCAGTCATCAAAAAACTTCCCACAAATAAATGCCCAGGGCCAGATGGCTTCACAGGGCAATTCTACCAAACTTTCCAGGAAGAACTGACACCAATCTTACTCAAACTCTTTCAAAACATTGAAGAAAATGGAACACTACCTAACTCATTTTATGAAGCTAACATCAATCTAATACCAAAATCAGGCAAAGATGCTACAAAGAAGGAAAACTACCGGCCAATCTCCCTAATGAATATAGATGCAAAAATCCTCAACAAAATACTTGCAAATCGAATCCAAAGACACATTAAAAAAATCATACACCATGACCAAGTGGGGTTTATTCCAGGCATGCAAGGATGGTTCAACACAAGAAAATCAATCAATGTATTACAACACATTAAAAATTCAAAAGGGAAAAATCAAATGATCATCCAAATAGATGCTGAAAAAGCATTTGACAAAATCCAACATCCGTTTTTGATAAAAACACTTCAAAAGCTAGGAACTGAAGGAAACTTCCTCAATATGATAAAGAGCATATAAGAAAAACCCACAGCCAGCATAGTACTCAATGGTGAGAGACTGAAAGCCTTCCCTCTAAGATCAGGAACAAGACAAGGATGCCCGCTGTCACCACTGTTATTCAACATTGTGCTGGAAGTGCTAGCCAGGGCAATCCGGCAAGACAAAGAAATAAAAGGCATCCAAATTGGAAAAGAAGAAGTAAAACTGTCATTGTTTGCAGATGATATGATCTTATATCTGGAAAACCCTGAGAAATCGACGATACAGCTACTAGAGCTAATAAACAAATTTAGCAAAGTAGCGGGATACAAGATTAATGCACACAAGTCAGTAATGTTTCTATATGCTAGAAATGAACAAACTGAAGAGACACTCAAGAAAAAGATACCATTTTCAATAGCAACTAAAAAAATCAAGTACCTAGGAATATACTTAACCAAAGATGTGAAAGACCTATACAAAGAAAACTACACAACTCTACTAAGAGAAATAGAAGGGGACCTTAAAAGATGGAAAAATATTCCATGTTCATGGATAGGAAGGCTAAATGTCATTAAGATGTCAATTCTACCCAAACTCATCTACAGATTCAATGCAATCCCAATCAAAATTCCAACAACCTACTTTGCAGACTTGGAAAAGCTAGTTATCAAATTTATTTGGAAAGGGAAGATGCCTCGAATTGCTAAAGACACTCTAAAAAAGAAAAACGAAGTGGGAGGACTTACACTCCCTGACTTTGAAGCTTATTATAAAGCCACAGTTGTCAAAACAGCCTGGTACTGGCACAAAGATAGACATATAGATCAATGGAATCGAATTGAGAATTCAGAGATAGACCCTGAGATCTATGGCCGACTGATCTTTGATAAGGCCCCCAAAGTCACTGAACTGGGTCATAATGGTCTTTTCAACAAATGGGGCTGGGAGAGTTGGATATCCATATCCAATAGAATGAAAGAGGACCCCTACTTCACACCCTACACAAAAATTAACTCAAAATGAACGAAAGATCTCAATATAAAAGAAAGTACCATAAAACTCCTAGAAGATAATGTAGGAAAACATCTTCAAGACCTTGTATTAGGCGGCCACCTCCTAGACTTTACACCCAAAGCACAAGCAACAAAAGAAAAAATAGATAAATGGGAACTCCTCAAGCTTAGAAGTTTCTGCACCTCAAAGGAATTTCTCAAAAAGGTGAAGAGGCAGCCAACTCAATGGGAAAAAGTTTTTGGAAACCATGTATCTGACAAAAGACTGATATCTTGCATATATAAAGAAATCCTACAACTCAATGACAATAGTACAGACAGCCCAATTATAAAATGGGCAAAAGATATGAAAAGACAGTTCTCTGAAGAGGAAATACAAATGGCCAAGAAACACATGAAAAAATGTTCAGCTTCACTAGCTATTAGAGAGATGCAAATTAAGACCACAATGAGATACCATCTAACACCGATTAGAATGGCTGCCATTAAACAAACAGGAAACTACAAATGCTGGAGGGGATGTGGAGAAATTGGAACTCTTATTCATTGTTGGTGGGACTGTATAATGGTTCAGCCACTCTGGAAGTCCGTCTGGCAGTTCCTTAGAAAACTAGATATAGAGTTACCGTTCGATCCAGGGATTGCACTTCTTGGTATATACCCGGGAGATCGGAAAGCAGTGACACGAACAGATATCTGCACGCCAATGTTCATAGCAGCATTATTCACAATTGCCAAGAGATGGAAACAACCCAAATGTCCTTCAACAGATGAGTGGATAAATAAAATGTGGTATATACACACGATGGAATACTACGCGGCAGTAAGAAGGAACGATCTCGTGAAACATATGACAACATGGATGAACCTTGAAGACATAATGCTGAGCGAAATAAGCCAGGCACAAATAGAGAAATATTATATGCTACCACTAATGTGAACTTTGAAAAATGTAAAACAAATGGTTTATAATGTAGAATGTAGGGGAACTAGCAGTAGAGAGCAATTAAGGAAGGGGGAACAATAATCCAAGAAGAACAGATAAGCTATTTAACGTTCTGGGGATGCCCAGTAATGACTATGGTCTGTCAATTTCTGATGGATGTAGTAGGAACAAGTTCACTGAAATGTTGCTATATTACGTAACTTTCTTGGGGTAAAGTAGGAACATGTTGGAAGTTAAGCAGTTATCTTAGGTTAGTTGTCTTTTTCTTACTCCCTTGTTATGGTCTCTTTGAAATGTTCTTTTATTGTATGTTTGTTTTCTTTTTAACTTTTTTTTTCATACAGTTGATTTAAAAAAGAAAGGAAAGTTAAAAAAAAAAAAGAAAAACAAGGAAAAAAATATGTAGAGCCCCCTTGAGGAGCCTCTGGAGAATGCAGGGGTATTGGCCTACCCCACCTCGATGGTTGCTAACATGACCACAGACATAGGGGATTGGTGGTTTGATGGGTTGAGCCCTCTACCATAGGTTTTACCCTTGGGAAGACGGTTGCTGCAAAGGAGAGGCTAGGCCTCCCTATAATTGTGCCTAAGAGCCTCCTCCCGAATGCATCTTTGTTGCTCAGATGTGGCCCTCTCTCTCTAGCTAAGCCAACTTGAAAGGTGAAATCACTGCCCTCCCCCCTACATGGGATCAGACACCCAGGGGAGTGAATCTCCCTGGCAACGTGGAATATGACTCCCGGGGAGGAATGTAGACCTGGCATCGTGGGACGGAGAACATCTTCTTGACCAAAAGGGGGATGTGAAAGGAAATGAAATAAGCTTCAGTGGCAGAGAGATTCCAAAAGGAGCCGAGAGGTCACTCTGGTGGGCACTCTTATGCACACTTTAGACAACCCTTTTTAAGCTCTAAAGAATTGGGGTAGCTAGTGGTGGATACCTGAAACTATCAAACTACAACCCAGAACTCATGAATCTCGAAGACAATTGTATAAAAATGTAGCTTATGAGGGGTGACAATGGGATTGGGAAAGCCATAAGGACCACACTCCACTTTGTCTAGTTTATGGATGGATGAGTAGAAAAATAGGGGACGGAAACAAACAAACAAACAGACAAATGTACCCAGTGTTCTTTTTTACTTCAATTGCTCTTTTTCACTCTAATTATTATTCTTGTTATCTTTGTGTGTGTGCTAATGAAGGTGTCAGGGATTGATTTAGGTGATGAATGTACAACTAAGTAATGGTACTGTGAACAATCGAATGTACGATTTGTTTTGTATGACTGCATGGTATGTGAATATATCTCAATAAAATGAAGATAAAAAAAAAAGAAGACATAGAAGATCTCAACAAACCAATTACTCATAAAGAGATTGAATCAGTCATCAAAACCTCCCAACAAAAAAAAAAATTCCATTTACAATAGCAATTAAATGAATCAGATACCCAGGAATAAATCTAAGGAAGGATATAAAGGACTTGTACACAGAAATTGCAAAATAAGAGAAGACCTAAATAAATGGAAGAACATTCCATGTTCATGGATTGGAAAACTAAACATTGTTAAGAGGTCAATTCTATCCAAGGTGATTTACAGATTCAATGCAATCCCAATCAAAACAACCTTCTCTGCAGAAATGGAAAATATAGCCATCAAATTTATGTGGAAGGGTAAGGGACTCCAAATAATCAAAGCATTCTTGATAAAGGACAAAGTTGCAGAACTCATACTTCCCAATCTTAAAACTTATTACAAACCCACAGTAATCAAAACAGCATGGTACTGGCAAAAGGATAGACATATAGACCAAGGAAATCAAATTGAGCGTTCAGAAATCAACCTTGTTATTTATGGCCAATTGATTTTTAACTAGGGGTAAAGACCACTCAATTGGGAAAGAACAGTCTCTTCAACAAATTGTGCTGGGCAAACTGGAGCTCCATTGCAAAAGAATGAAGGTAGATGCCTACCTAACATCTATACATAAATCAATACAAAATGGAGAAAAACCTAAGTATAATAGCCAGAAACATAAAACTAGAAGAAAATATAGGGAAGCATCTTCAGGACATTGTGTTATACAGTGGTTTCTTAGACTTTACACTCAAAGCACAAGCAATGAAAGAAAAAATAGATAAATGGGACCTCATCAAAATTATAAACTTTCATGCATTAAAGTACTTTATCATGAAAGCAATACAGTACCCTACACAATGGGAGAAAATACTTGAAACCACATATCTGATAAGGTATTACCATCCAGAATTTATAAGGAAATCCTTCAACTCAACAACAAAAAGACAAACAACTCAATTTAAAAATGGGCAAAAGACTTGAATAGACATTTCTCCAAAGAATATGTGCAAATGGCCAAACTGCACATGAATAGATGCTCAACATCATTAGCCATTAGAGAAATGAAAGTCAAAACCACAATGAGATACCATTTCACACCCACTAGAATGGCTACTATTAAAAAATGAAAAAATGAAAAGTGTTGGAGAGGATGTGGAGAAATAGCAACACTTATTCATTGCTGCTGGGAATGTAAAATGGTGCAGCTGCTGTGGAAGCCACTTTAGCAGTTCCTCAGAAAGTTAAATATAGAATTAACATGGGACACAGCAATCCCTCTACTAGGTATATACCCAAAAGAATTGAAACCAGGACCTCCAACAGTTGCACACCAATGTTCATAGAGGCATTATTTCCAATTGCCAAAAGATGGAAGGAACCCAAGTGTCCATCAACTGATGAAAGGATAAGCAAAATGTGGTTTATACACACAACGAACTATTATTCAGCTGTAAAAAGGAATAGAAGTTCCAATACTTGCAACAACTTGTATGAACCTTGAAGACATCATGTTGGGTGAAATAAGCCAGATGCAAAAGAATAAACATTGTATGATGTCACTGGTATGAAATAATTAGTATATGCAATCTCATAGAGTCAGAATCTAGAATATAGATTACCAGGGGATGGGGTAGGTGTACGGAATAGGGAGTTAAGACTTAAAATGTACAGAGCTTCTATTTGGAAGGATGGAAATATTTTGGCAATGGATGGTAGTGATGGCAGCGTAAAATTGTGAACATAATTAAGAGCACTGAATAATATATTTGAATATGGTTAAAAGGGGAAATTTTAAGTTGTATATACGTTACTAGAACAAAATTTTTAAAAAAAATCTGTGAAACTGTACAACACAAACAGTTTGAACCCAAAGTGAAACCATGGACAATAGTTAATACTACAATTATAAAATGTGCTTTCATGAATTTTAACACATGTACTACATCAACGCAAGGTATTAATAATAGGGTGGTATATGGTAACCTTTTTTATAACCTTTTTTATACATGATTTATTTGTAAATGCACAACTGAACTAATAAATGTGTGTATATATATGTATATGTAAAATCCAGGGCTCTACTCCAGATCTTCCTAATTGGAACCTCTGCATTTGAACAAACGTTCCAGGTAATTCTCATACCCATTCAATTTTGAGAAGCACTGGTCTAGGCTAGGGAGAAGGAGGCACATGTCAGACACTACTCAAAGCTGACTAAGCTATTTCTAGGCATATATTGGTTAGGTTCTCTAGAAAAAAAGAACCAGCAGGATACAGGTGTGTGTGTGTATGTGTAAATATATGTATATATTATGTGTGTGTAAACATGTGTGTGCATGTGATTTGTTATAAGAATTTGCTTTTGGGTCCATGGGGATTGGCAAGTCCAAATTCCATAAGGCAGGTTACAAATTGGAAGCTCTAATGAAGATGATGTTGAATTCCCAAGGAGAAGTTGGCTGGCTGAAGTAGAGAGAGAAATTCTTTTTTTCTGACTTCTGAAATTCTCAGTTCTGCCTTTAAGGTCTCCAACTGAATGAGGAGACTCCCCTCATTGCTGAGGGCCATCTTTTTTGTTGATTATAGCTGATATCAACAGACTATACATGCAAATCTGTGAAATACCTTCACAGTAAGAAACATGTCAGATCTTTCTTGACCAAAAAACTCCATAACCTAGACAAGCTGACACATGAACTTAATCATCACAGGAGAGGTAGGCACAGGTCAGGGACTACCTATGGTTGCCTAAGCTACTTTTAGGGATGAATTACAGAGGAGAGAAGTGTTTTGAAAGCATAGCCCACTCCCCATGTTTTTTTCATAAAAGTTATTTTAATTTAGAACATCACATATTAAATCAACACTAATGTTCACCTAAATACAAAAGATACACAAGTAAGAACAAGACAAAAGACAAATGCTCAGATGTGACTTAGGCATAGATGCTAGCAAACAAAATTACTTTAAACCTATGCTTACATTCACATAAATCTTATCTCACCCACAGGCTATTTTTTTTTGGCTTATTTCTATATCTGATTTGTTGTTTGACTTTGATCTTACTCCAGCTTTTGGGACTCTATCCCCTTCTCTTTGACCCCACTCTTCTTCCAAGAATGATTTCTCCCATCTTTTTTTATCCTTATAGAACAGCAGTTCTCAAGTGTGATCTGGGACTCCAGGGGACCCTGAGACCCTTTCAGGGTATCCATGAGGTCAAAACTATTTTTGTAATAAAAATAAGATGTTATTTGCCTTTTTCATTCTTATTTTTTCATAGTGTGCAGTGGCATTTTCTGGAGGATTCATGATAAGTGATGATGTCATCACTCTGACGCTAACGGAATGTATTCATGTGTGTTCTTGTATTAAAATGTTCTGAGTTTCAATTTCTAATATGATAAGTAGCAATAGATATAACCTACATAAACAAAAGCTCTTTGGAGCCCAATTTTTAAGAATAAAAAGGGGTCCTAAAACCATAGTTTGAGAACTGCTGCTATGGAGAAATGGATTCACATTTCTATCAAGACCTGCCACACTTAGTTCATTCAGAATTCTTGGTACTTCCACTCAGCTGCCATTTCTCTGATGATCAATCAATGAGCAGCCAGTTTCTGAGTACCTATTATATGCCAGACACTGTACCTACAACAGTTTGAAAAAAGGAATGAAGGAAGAAAAGAAAGAAAGAAGGAAAAAAGACAAAAGAAGAAAGGAAAAGAATGAGTTCTCTAATGAAATTTATGGCCTTAGTATTATTCCACCTATGGATAGCATCATAATCATCTATGTTGCATTTAAGCTTAAACATGGCTGAGGCCAGGTTATTTGTAATTCTAAATGCTTCCTAGGTGATTCTAATGTATAACTTGAGTTGAGGAAACCTTATCTAAAATAATTACCTCCAAAACTTGAGGTATAAACTCTTCTTACTCACATAGCTACACTTTGTAGCTTACAGTACCTGTAAAGACCAAGCAAGAGACAACACTAAGTTTCGTTGAGTACAAGGAGCATTGTGGTACTCTGTCAATAAATGAGAGAACTAGGCAGATAAGAAGCACTGGGTATACAGCGTTCAAAAGTAAGATAATATTGAAGGACCAGGATTCAGGGGGACCATAGAAAGCAAGAGAGGGCTTGAGTTCCAGAGGACAAGAGGAATCAAGCAAGATTCTAATGAAAAAACCAAGACAGGGTCCTCAGCTCTGGAATTTGAGCAAAAGATGTTGGGAATTAGGCAAGAGTCCAGGTATCAAAGCCAGGTACACAGAAAATGCGGAGCCCAAACATTGGGCTTCTTAAATTTACTCTAGATGCAAGATTTGTTCTAGAAGGTGAGAAATAGAGTTCGGAGTGGAGTGACGGGCAGGAAGGCTTTCAGGGGCCCTACAGGTGAGTGTGGAAGGCACCATTAGGTAAGGCAAATCACTAAGCATTTAAAGTTATGTGTTGATAATTCAAAACACCTTTTAAAAGGCGGTAGTGGCGGTGGGGGTGGGGGTGGGTGGCGATGTGGTGAAAACTATGGTAGTATGTCCTTAGTTCACGGTGAACAGGATGAATGAATGAGAACTCTGATTACCTGGGAATCATATCTTGGTATACCTACATTGTCTTGGTTCCCTTCAAAGCACTTTCTGGTCTAATCTGGGCTTCACACAGGAAATCAGTATCCTATAAAAACTACACATTTTTCTTTAGAAATTCCCTGGACCTAGCTTTTTTTCCTTCTCAATTGCCTTTTTAAACCTAATTTTAATTTAGTGTTATGGTTACTTGGTACCTACTTCATTAAGATTTTAATATATATAAGTATATATATTCTCAATTGAAAGTTATGCACCAGGCTGTTAATAAGTTTCATTCAGAACAGTTTAATAAAACCAAAATAAATGTTGAGGTGAAGTCAATTTTTATTACAAAGTTCCTTCAAGGCTTGGAATGATACTTTCACTCCATTCAAGCCCAGGAGATTGTTCACCCCAGCCTGGGCTCATCTTCTATAGCCTCTCTACTCAAAGTGTGATCCATTGACCAGCAGCATCAGCATCAGCATCATCACCTTGGAGTTTGTTAAAATGCAGAATCTCAGGACCCACCCTGTCCTTACTGAACCAGAGGCTGCTTTTAACAAGATCCCCAGGTGATTCACAAGCAAAGTAAAATTTGAGGTGTTTGCTCCTACAATGCAAAGAACTACATACAGGACTCAGCCAATTTCAGCCAGGTCCCCATTAGTCTTCAGGGCAGCATGGTGAAAGCAACCATGGGTTGGAGCTCTTCTCTGCTGACAGACTGAACTCAATGATCTGTAGTTTCTGCTTCTAGAACAACCCTCAGAAACACTCAAATGACTGCCAATCAATAATGCAGCACCATAATCCCTTCAAAGCAACATCTGTCTTTTGTCTAGAGATAACAGCAAGAGAAGGGTTGGTCTCAGGCTAGCTTTTGAGGGAGACAAGATAGGGGCTGCAGCCAGCTTCAGCAGGCAATTCTTTCCATCTTTCCCTCCCCATCAGATCTTTTGACTATCTTCCCATCACTGTGGGCAGCAGTGGAATATGCCATCTGGCAGCAGAAATTTATTCTTCAGTCCAAGGCAAGATACACAGAACTAATTTCTGTTAGGACTCTGGGTTGTTAAACCACCATTTTTAACCCCTCTTTTGAAGTCCAAAGTGGAAGTAGTAGCTTCAACAGTTGTTGAGATTTCTTTCATTTTGAATTTTCCTTTGGGCATGAAATTTCGTGCAAACACACACACACAATTAACCTTGGGGTCAATTTACCTATTTGAAGCAAGGACAAATCTTCCTCCATCCAAGTGAGTGTACACACATAAGTGTTTAAAGATATATGAAGAATAGAGACCTGAAAAGAACATGCTCTTGCCAGAAAATTTAAGATGAAGTCAGGTGTTTGCTCCTTGATCTAGTACCTCCCTGACCTATAGCTAACAAGGCTCTACCTTGCTTTCCTTACCAACCTCTGTTCTAAAAAACCAAACTGGATAAGCCTGGGGTATAAAGCATAAGTGAATGCCACAAGACATTTTGCAGCTATCTTACTTTGAAAACTTAGATGTTAGGATTATGGTCTCACAGATTTTATCTTCTTGATATCTTCAATTCACTTTAGCCAGTCCAGTATTAATATTTTCCTTACTTTAGTCATCTCTCATTTTGTGTTCAGCATATTTGGACACTCAAAGATTCCATAGCCCATAATTCCCATAGCTCATAGTTAGGCCTTCTACCAATTGTTTCTTTACTTTGTAATAATTACTACATTGTCAAAAAATAAAATAGTGCAAACTTAAATAATTTGTTGGTTAAAAAGTTTTTGGAATTTTGTAGCTTTGAATAGAATGTGGAGTAGTGCACTCTCAGAGCTATTTCATGTATACTTCATGGAGTACCTAGTCACATCAGGGCTATTTTATGTCTGTTTACTCAAATCAAGATGGCATTGTCCAAGCCACTCTTTGGATATAGTATTTAAATTCTGAGCATTTCTTTAATAAGAATCCCTTCCTCAGGAAATAATTAACTCAGTTTTTCCAGTTCCCATGGATAAAACTGCTATCCTGCATAAACAGTAGCCAACTATGCGTACTAGAGACAAAAGACCTTATTGGTTCATTAATAGATGTCTAACAGATAATATCATCATTGAATGAAAGGAAATCTTCCTAACTCAAGGCCTCACAACAAAGTCTTAATTCCTTATTAGGTAAAATTAGATGGATTTTCCGATATAGCAGATCATGCCAATAAGCTGATTTTGGAAACATACATTTAAAACTCATAGCTTTCCCCTTTAACTACTAAATATACCCTTCTGCTCTCTTTCTCATTTTTTTGCCACCTCCAACACTTTTATTTCACATCGTTCCCCTTCTCTTTCTAATTTCCCTCCTAACACTAACAGTCTAGGATTCTTTCAATCTCCTTCATCCCCAAGTGGATTTCTTCATTTAACACACAGTCAGATCACTCATCCATCCATCCATTCATTCATTTACTCACTCACTCAATCAGTAAATATTTGTGATGTACCTTCTACATACCAGGCTTTGGCAACTATCTGTGGCTTCTCTATGAAGCCTTATCCTTTCTTTGTCGTCCCACACTGCAATTCCACCCACACTACCACCCTCCACACTCACATGTAAATGGTGAGGATTTTATAATCAGAAATAAATACATCTGAATGAGTCCGCCACCCTTTCCTATATTATATAATAGGCAAGTCTTCTGACTTCTGGTTCTGCATGTCACCTTCCTTTTGGGACTTATTACTCCATGGCTAAAGGATGCCAACCTATTTCTCTGAGGGAAATTCTGGGTCTTTCACTTTATGACCAAATAATTTGAGGCCAGTCTTTCAATCAATAAATTGCAAACAGACAGAAAGGACTCTGGAAACCCTGTCACCATGTCAGAGCATGGCACCAGGAGAATTAGGAGTAACATCTGACTGTTTCAACATTTCAAAAATTCAAACCCTCAAAGTTTGTACTCCTGGCCCCTCAGGTAGGTTTTTGGAAAGCACTGTCCAACTTAATAATGATAAAATCAAACCATTCTGCAGTAGACTTAGTGTATATTAGGCACTTTTTAAATTTAATAAGTATTTATTGAGCACCTCCTATGGGCCAACTCCTGTGCAAACCACTGGGAAAACAAAGATGAGTTAGACCCAATGTCTGCTTTCAAGAACTGCACAAACTGGTGAGTCAGACTCATAAATCATTGACTGAAATATATCAGTTTGAATATTAGGTTAAAAGAACACATATGAACTAGCTATTATTCAGCCCTGTGATAGGGTAGGGAATGAGGGTAGAGAACCAAACACACAACAGAAAGCGATATTTGAATTGGTATTTGAAAGATGGGAAGGAATTTTCCAGAAGTAAAAAGAGTGAGAAGGCAGAAGAAATAGCTTGTAAAAATGCTTTTGAAATGCCTTGCTGTATTCAGGGACTAGGAGGACTAAGGAGGTGGATTACTTGATGAGGTCAAGGATGGCCTCAATGGCATTTTCACAAATGAAACCATATCTGCCTCTTCCCTCCCAAAGTTTCTCTGTTTTTCTCAATACTCCTTTTCAATGAATCACTGGCTGGATGAAACCCAAGCAAACCTTGACAGATGAGGACATGTTCTATCTTTAGTGGACTTTAAGGTCTTTCTTTAAATGATTCTTACCAATGTGTAACTCTCATTGCCAGGGAATCTATGTTAGCTGAAATTTTGAGCTTATCCTGTTCCATAAGTTTATGGAATGAACTCTCGAAAGGTATTCTTGTCAAGTTTACAGGATATGACAAGTAGGGGTTAGCAAATGCATCAGATCATAGATTCTGGATTCAATATGAAGTCAGAGTTACAGCACAAATCCAATGAGAGGAAAGGAATAAAAAGTATTGAGAATTCTTGAATTTGAGCTCATAAGACCAACTCACAGGATGAGGATAGAGGACAAATAAAGATTCAAATGTAGGATGACATGGATGTTTCCATTATCTATAAGCTAACAAACTTGAAGGTGTCACAATTCCACACCACTCTGGAATAGTCAGACCACCCCAGGAATATTGTGCCCACTTCTGGAAAGCACTCTTTAGAGATGCTGGCAAAATGGAATAGGCCCAGGCAAAGGAGTGGATGATACAGGGCTGAGAAACCATATCACACAATAAAAATTGAGGACTGGAGGTATTGGAATAAAGAAGAGGGACTTGTAATCATCTTCAACTATCCAAAGTGCACATATTAATTTTAATCTACACACAATAAAACTAAAAGCAAAGGGTAGACATTACAGGAAGTTGATTTTGCAAAGAATATTGTAAAACTGCCATGTTCCCATATATGCTGAGATTCCTTTCTGTGTTGTTTAGGCTCTCTATAAATATATCAGCTTAACCCTGCACAACTATCACGTTTTTTTATTATTTAAATATTTTTATTATTCCACTTGATCTCCTCTATTAGCTTTGTAGTTAAGCCTTTTAGCATCATTATTTTAGTGGTTATCCTAGAAATTTCAAACACATCTTTAATTTATTATATTCTACTTTAAATTAATATTTTACCATATCCTCAAAAGTACAAGAACTTTATAAAAGTTTAATTTTTCTTACCCCTCTCCCACCTATTTTCCTACTTTTCTATATATTTTACTTCCATTTATGTTATAAATCCATAAGACATCATTATTAATGTTTCTTAAAGAGACAATATTCCTTTATATTTACTCATGCATTCAACTTTTTTTGGTGATGTTCAATCCTTCTTGTACTTCATGTGTCTATCTGGGATCATTTTCCTTAAAACTGAAAAGCTTTTCAAGTTTCTTGTAGTATGAGCCTGCTAGTGATAAAAACTCTAAACTTTTGTTAGTCTCGAAACATTGTTATTCTGCTTATAATTTTTGAAGGATGCTATCTCTTGGCAAAGAATTGTAGGTTGGCAGTTTTATTTTTCTTTCAACAATTTAAAGATGTCATTCCATTATATTCTGGCTTCCATAGTTTTTATTAGGAAGTCATACATATGTCTTACTATTGTTCCCCTAAAAGCAGTAGGCCTTCTTTCACTATCTGGGGCAGACATTCAAATTTTATCTATATTTTTCTATTTTCAACAGTTTGACTTTTATGTACCTAGATGTGATTTTAATAGTATTCATCCTGCTTCTTGAATATATGGGTTGGTATATTTTGGCAAACTTGGAAAATTCTCAGCCATTATTTCTATTAAAATTTTTTTTCAATTAGAGAAGTTGTAGGTTTACAGAAAAATCATGTAAAAAATGCAGTGTTCCCATACACCTACCATTATTAACACTTTGTGTTAGTATGCTACCTTTGCTAAAATTGATGAAAGACTATTATAATTGTATTATTAACTATAGCCCATAGTTTACATTAGAGTGTATTTTCCCACAATATACCACCCTATTATTAATACTACGCATTAGTGTGGTACATTTGTTATATTTCTGAAAGAATATTTTCGTAATATTACTATTAACTATAGTCCATTGTTTACAATAGGATTCATTGTGTTGTAGATTCCTATCTTTGATCTTTTAATTTTTAACTTCATAACATACATACATCCTAAAATTTCCCCTTTTAACCACATTAACATATATAATTACACCTACAGTGTTGTGCTACCATTACCACCATTCATTTCCAAACCTTTAAAATCAATCCAAATAGAAATCATGCACAAATTAAGCATAAACTTCCCATTCCCTACCACCAAACCAGCCACTGGTAAGATATATTTTACATTTTAACTCTGAGTTTGCTTATTTCACTATTTTGTATCAGTGAGATCAAACAATATTTGTCCTTTTTTTTCTGGCTTATATTACTGAACATAGTGTCTTCAAGGTTCATCCATGTTATTGAATACACCAGAACTTCATCCCTTTTTATGCTGAATAATATTCTGCATTATGTTTATCCATTCATTTGTTGATGGACACTTGGGTTGCTTCCATCTTTTGGCAGTTGTGGATAATGCTGCTATGAACATCAGTGTGAAAATATGTTTGAGTCCCTGCTTGCAATTCTTTTGGGTATGTACCTAGTAGAGGGATTGCCAGATCATATGGTAATCCTGTATTTAGCTTTCTGAAGAACTGCCAAACTGCCTTCCATAGCAGTGGCACAATTTTACATTGCTGCCAGCAATGAACGTTACTATTTCTCCACATCCTCTTCAACATTGGAAATTTCTGTTGTTTTTTTTTAATAGAAGCCTTTCTAGTGGGTGTGAGATGGTATCTCATTGTGGTCTTGATTTGTATTTCCCTAATAACTAATGATATTGAGCATCTTTTCATATGCTTTTTAGCCATTTGTATATCCTCTTTGGAGAATTGTCTATTTAAGTCTTTTGCCCATTTTAAATGTGTTGTCTTTTTATGTAGTCATATGATTTCTTCATATATTGTGGGTATTAAACCCTTATCAGATATGTGGTTTCCAAATATTTTCTCCCATTGAGTAAGCTGCCTTCACTTTCATGATAAACCCCTTGATACACAAATGTTTTAATTTTGATGAGGTCCATTTATCTACTTTTTTCTTTTGTAGCTCATGCTTCAGGTGTAAAGTCTAAGAAACCATTTCAAAGAACAAGATCCTGAAGATGCTTCCCTACATTTTCTTCTAGGAGATTTATAGCCTTGGATCCTATGTTTAAGTCTTTGATCTATTTTGAGTTCATTGTTATATATGGTGTGAGATAGTTGTCCTCCATCATTCTTTTACATATGGATATCCCATTTTCCCAGCACCATTTGTTGAAGAGACTATTTTTTCCTAATTGAGTGGGCTTGACAGCCTTATCAAAAATCAATTGGCCATCTCTCTCTAAGCCATCACTGCAGGTAAGCTCACTGCCTTCCCCACTACATGGAACATTATTCCCAGGGGTGTAAACCTCCCTGGCAATGTGGGACATGACTATGGGGATGAGCCTGGACCCAGCATCATGAGATTGACAAAGCCTTCTTGACCAAAAGGAGGAAAAGAAATGAAAGAAAATAAAGTTCCAGTGGCTGAGAGATTTCAAATGGAGTCCAGAGGTCATTCTGGAGGTAATTCTTATGCATTTTATATATATCCCTTTTTAATTATTAGTGTATTAGAGTAGCTAGAAGGAAACTGTTGACCTGCAATCCAGTATCCTTGATTCTTGAAGACAATTGTATAACTATATAGCTTATAGGGTGGACTGTGTGGTTGTGAAAACATTGTGGCTCACACTCCCTTTATCCAGTGTAGGGACAGATGAGTAGAAAAATGGGAGACAAAAGAAAATGAATAATAGGGGGGAAAAGGAGTATGAGATGCTTTGGGTGTTCTTTTGTACTTTTATTTTTATTTTTATTCTTATTTTCATTTTTATTTCTTGGAGTAATAAAAATATTCAAAAAATTGATTGTGATGATTAATGCACAACTATATGATGATACTGTGAACAATTGATTGTACACTTTGGATGATTGTATGGTATGTGAACATATTTCAATAAAATTTCACTTAAATAATTCAATTGGCCAAAGATGTGAAGGTCCATATCTGAACTCTTAATTCTATTCCATTGGTCCATATGTCTATCTTTGTGCCAGTACCATGCTGTTTTGACCACTGTAGCTTTGTAATATGATTTAAAGTCAGGAGGTGTGAGTCCTCCAACTTCATTCCTCTTTTTCAAGAGAATATTGGGTATTTGGGGCTCCTTACCCTTCCAAATAAATTTAAAAATTGACTTTTCCATTTCTTTAAAGTAGGCTGTTGCAATTTTGATTGCAATTGCATTTGAATCTGTAAATCATTTTGGGTAGAATTGACATGTTAACAATATTCAGTCTTCCAATCCATGAGCATGGTATGCCCTTCCATTTATTTAGATCTTTAACTTCCTATACCAAAGTTTTGCACTTTTCTCATTGTGTAAGCCCTTTACATCCTTGGTTACATTTATTATTAGATATTTGATTCTTTAATTGCTATTGTAAATGGAATTTTTTTCTTGAATTACTGCACAGATTCTTCATTACAATTGTATAGAAATGCTACTAATTTTTGCATGTTGATCTTGTACCTTGCCATCTTGCTGATGTTTATTAGCTCTAGTAGCTTTGTTGTAGATTTTTTGGGACTTTCTATATATAGGATCATGTCATCTGCAAATAGTGAATGTTTTACTTCTTCCTTTTCAATTTTGATGACTTTTATTTCTTTTTCTTGCCTAATTGCTCTGCCTAGAACTTCCAGCACAATGTTGAATAACAATGGTGATGGGGCATCCTTGTTTTGTCCCAGATCTTAGAGGGAAAGCTTTCTGTCTCTCGCCATCGAGTATGATGCTAGCTGTCAGTTTTTCATATATGCGCCTTATCATATTGAGGAAGTTTCCTTCTATTCCTATCCTTTGAAGTGTTTTCATCAAGAAAGGATATTGAATTTTGTCAAATGCCTTTTCTACATCAATAGAAAAGATCATGTAGTTTTTCCCCTTGGATTTGTTGATATGGCATATTACATTATTTGATTTTCTTGTGTTGAACCAGCCTTGCATATCTGAAATAAAACCCACTTGGTCATGGTGTATAATTCTTTTAATGCCTTGTTGTATTCTATTCACAAGTACTTTGGTGAGGATTTTTGCATCAACATTCATAACAGAAATTTGTCTGTAAATTTCTTTTCTTGAAGTATTTGTATCTGGCTTTGGTTTTAGGTTGATGTTGGCCTCATAGAATGGGCTAGACAGTGTTTCCTCCTATTCAATTTTCTGGAAGAGTTTGACCAGGATTAGTATTAATTCTTCATGAAAAGATTGGTCTAATTCATCTGTGAAACCATCTGGCCCTGGGCTTTTCCTTACTGGAAGGTTTTTTATGACTGAATCTCTTTACTTGTAATTCATCTGTTGAGATCTTCTATTTCCTCTAGAGTCAGTGTATGTTGTTTGTGTGTTTCTAGGAATTGGTCCATTTCATCCAGGTTGCCTGATTTGTTGGCATATAGTTGTTCATAGTACCCTCTGATGCTCCTTTTTATTTCCATGGGGTCAGTAGTATTGTCTCCCTTCTCATTTCTGACTTTACTTATTTGCATCTTCTTTTTTTGTCAGTCTAGCTAAGGGTTTGCCAATTTTGATCTTTTCGAAGAACCAACTTTTGATTTTTGTTAATGCTGTCTATTGATTTTTACTCTGTATTTCATTTATTTCTGCTCTAATCTTTGTTTTCTTTCCTTCTGCCTGCTTTGGGTTTAGTTTGCTGTTCTTTTTCTAGTTCCTCCAATATGAAGTTGGGTCCTTGATTTTATCTCTTTCTTCTTTTTTTAATGTATGCATGTAGGTCTATAAATTTCCCTTTCAGCACTGCCTTTGCTTCATCCTATAAATTTTGATATCAGTTGCTCACATTTTCAATCATCTCAAGATATTTACTGATTTCCCTTGAAATCAGAGTGTGTGATTTGTTTCATATATGAAACTTATATACTTCTGCCTGTTATTAATTTCCAGCTTCATTCCATTATGTCCAAAGAAGTTGCTTCATATAATTTTAATCTTTCTAAATTTATTGACACTTTGTTACTCAACATTTGGTCTACCTTGGAGAATAGTCCATGTGCACTTGAGAAGAATGTATATCCTGCTCTATTGGGGTGCAATATTCTGCATATTTCAAGTTCTCTGTTTCCTTATTGATCTTCTGTCTA
Organism: Choloepus didactylus; assembly: GCF_015220235.1. NCBI lineage: Eukaryota > Metazoa > Chordata > Mammalia > Pilosa > Megalonychidae > Choloepus > Choloepus didactylus. Next base: position 46,161,991 of record NC_051334.1, on the reverse strand, counting down.
GATGTTCTATCTATTGATGAAAGTGTGTGTTGAAGCCTCCAACTATTATTGTTGCAGTGTCTATTTCTCCCTTCAGTTTTGACAGTTTTTGACTCATGTATTTTGGGGCATTGTTGTTAGTTGCATAAATATTTATGATAGTTTTTTTTCTATTTGGTGGATTGATCCTTTTAGTAATATATAGTGTCCTTCTTTGTCTCTTATAATGGCTTTTTACTTAAATACACTCTTTTTGGTTACTATTTGCATGGAGTATCTTTTTCCATCCTTTCACTTCCAATCTATTTGTGTCTTTGGGTCCAAGGTGAGTCTCTTGTAAACAACATATAGTTAGAGCATGGTTTTTATCCATTCTGCCCATCTGTGCCTTTTGACTGAGGAGCTTAATCCATTAACATTCAGTGTTATTACTGCAAAGGCAGTACTTACTTCAACCATTGTGTTGTTTGGTTTTTATATGTCATATATTTTTTATTTGTCTCTTTTCCTTTATATTGAAACCTATTTTTCTGTATAGTTGATATTTTTGTATCTTACTAATCCCTTTCTCACTTTTTTCTGTATATTTTTAAAATACTTTGTGGTTACCCTGGGGTTTGTATTACACAACCTACATCTATAAGCTACAAATTTGAAAAAATACCAGCTTAGCTTCAATAGCATAGACTTTCTCTGCTCCCATAACCTTCTCTTTCCCCTCTTTATGTTGTTTTTGTCCTTTTTACCTTTTCATGCTTTGTCCACTCATTATCAGGAAATCTGCCTTTTCCTTGTTCAATGTATTATGAATCATAGGCATTAATGAGTAGAGATGTGTACTGAGGATACAGTACTATTGGGCTTTACATTTACCCTTTTAGTTACCTTTACTGAAGATCTTCAATTCTCCACACCACTTCAAGCCACTCTCTCCTGTCTTTTCCTTTCAACTTGTAGAACTCCCTTTAATAATTCTTCTAGAGCAGATTATTTGTTGATGAACACTTTCAGTTTGTTTATCTGTGAATATTTTAAACTTTCTCTCTTGTGAAGGACAATTTGCTGGATAAAGAATTTTGGGCTGGGAGCTTTTCTCTTTCAGTACCTTAAATATATCATACCACTGCCTTCTTTCCTCCATGGTTTCTGATGAGAAATCAGCACTTAGTCTTATTGAAGATCCATTGTATGTGTCAGATCACTTTTTTCTTGCTGTTTTCAGAATTCTCTCTTTATCTTTGGCATTTGATATTCTGATTAGTGTGTGTCTTGAAGTGGGTCTATTGGAGTTTATTCTGTTTGGAGTATGATGTGATTCTTAGACATGTATGTTTATGTTTTTCATAAGAGTTGGGGAAATTTTCAGCCATTATTTCATCATATATTCTTCCTGTCCCTTTTCCCTTCTCTTCTCCTTCTGGGATACCCATGGTACATAAGTTTGTATGCTTCATGCTGTCACAGAAATCCCTGAGACCCCTCAAATTTTTTTCTATTCTTTTCTCTAACTGGTCTTCTGACTGTATGATTTTGACTGTCCTGTCTTTTAGTTCACTGGTTCTTTCTTCTGCCTGTTCAAATCTGCTGTTGTACGCCTCTAGTGTATTTTTAATCTCCATCATTGTGCCTCTCATCTATATAATGTTATTTTTTTAACTTTAAAATTCTTCTTTATGCTCACACATTGTCTTCTTAATATCCTTTAATCTATATCCATATTTTCCTTCATCTCCTTGAATTGATTCAGGAGATTTGGTTGAACTTCTTTGATTTAGTTGTTGCAAATTCTGTGGCTTCTGTGAAATTTTAATTTGTTCCCTTGACTGAGCCATATCTTCCTGTTTCTTTGTATGGCTTGTAATTTTTTGCTGATGTCTGGGCATCTGATTATTTGATGTGCTATCTCTGGAGGTCAGTTCCTCCTTCTTATATAAGGTTTTATTGTTGGTTGGCTTTGTATTAAGGCTATTCTTTGTTGCTTGGTCCAACTCATTCTGGACCTATAAAGTAACCCATGTGTAACTGTTCAGATTTTCTCAGCCCTTCTTCATCTCTTTCTTTCCCTGTATATATGTTATGCTTTTTACAATTGCACTTTTTGTGCAGCTGTTTCACTTCCAGGAAGAAGCTTCCTTTCTTCTGTTCTTTCTCCAGAAATCTTTATCTTTCTGTTTGTTTTGTGCAGTATTTTCTCTGTAGCTCCTATGAATTTTTTAACTTCTCTCTCTCACTCAGTGCCCCCTTTCCCTTACACTTTTCAGTTTTGTGACCCATCCTATCTTACAGCATCTCAGTCCCCCCACCCTTTTTTTCTGTGAGGCTTTTATGCCTATGGTTTCTTCCCCATTAGGGTTTTCCACCCTGGGGACAAAGATGGGGTCAATCCCAAAAGATGAGTCAATCCAGAAAGTACCATTTTGCATTTAGGTGGTCCAGCATGCAGAGATTGGATTGAGTGAGCACACCACTTGCTAACAGTTCTGCAATAGTCTCTCTCTTGTTTTTCCTTGGGAGAATTTTTGTATGTGGCACTCCTCAGTGACCTGTGCTTCACACTTGGACTCTGCAAACTTGGATTACTTGCCTGGATATGCATGGGGTTCTAACCCATTGCTGTAAGTGGCTCTATAGCCTGCATCTGCAGCAGGAGGACCCAGGCCATGCTGCCTCTGTGCAACTCCCAAGCTGCATGGACCAAGTGAGGAGGAGGTGTCCACATTGGTAGCTCTGGGAGGAAAATCTATGTGCTATTGGAGATTATTTCTCTTTATTTTAGATTCGGCATTTGTGGAATGCTTCCATATCTATCATCCTCCATAGTTCTAAGCAAGTAATATATGTCTTTTTTATTAGATGATTCTGAGGGAAGACTTTTCCAGAGGGGATGTTTTACATGCCGTGTTGATGACATCATATTAGCCTTTATTTCTTCAAATACTGCTGCTGTGTTCTTTCTCCTCATTCTAGGATTCAACTTAAAATATGTTAGAACTTTTTATCATGTTCCAATGTCACTTATGCTTTGTCCTGGTTTAAAATTTTTTCATTCTTTCTCTATTTGTGTGTCAGTTTGGATATCTTCTATGGACCTGTCTTTGAGTTTATTGATCCTGTCCTCTCTTGTGTGCAGTCTGCTGTTAAAATCTTCCAATGATTTCTTAATTTTAGATACTGTATTTTTCAGTTGTAGAATCTCCACTTGATTTATCTCTACAGATTCTAATTCTCTCTTTAAATATTCTCATTTCATTCATTTTGCCCATCTTTTCTTCTGTTTTCTTTAACATATTAATAAGAGTTATTTCTTGAGTCCTTATCTGCTGACTGCAATAGTTAGATCATCTCTGAGTTTAATTGCTTGACTATTTTATCTCTTGATCATCAGTAGTCAATTCTCCTGCTCTTTTTTTTTTTTTTTTTTTTTTATTTGTGGTGAAGAAAAGAATTTATTCACGATCTTGCAAGAACGGGCGCACAACCGAAATATGTTGGTTGGCATGCGGAACGATACAACACAGCCCTGTTTATTCCCTAAACCTAAAGCACAAGTCCCTCCCTGTTTCTCCATTGGCTGGAGACTCCCGAGGTTACAGCCTATTCAACGGGCCTAACAAACCCGCGCAAATTTGAAACCTTTGAAACAAGTCTCCATCCCCGACTATAACTGTTAAGGCCATATAAGGCACTGACAGTGCTCCTCTGCTTACGTGACCTCTTTCCTTTGTTCTTCTTTTTTGTTTTTAATCATCATTTTATTGAGATATATTCACATACCACGCAGTCATACAAAACAAATTGTACTTTCGATTGTTTACAGTACCATTACATAGTTGTATATTCATCACCTAAATCAATCCCTGACACCTTCATTAGCACACACACAAAAATAACAAGAATAATAATTAGAGTGAAAAAGAGCAATTGAAGTAAAAAAGAACACTGGGTACCTTTGTCTGTTTGTTTCCTTCCCCTACTTTTCTACACATCCATCCATAAACTAGACAAAGTAGAGTTTGGTCCTTATGGCATTCCCAATCCCATTGTCACCCCTCATAAGCTACATTTTTATACAACTGTCTTCGAGATTCATGGGTTCTGGGTTGTAGTTTAATAGTTTCAGGTATCCACCACCAGCTACCCCAATTCTTTAGAACCTAAAAAAGGTTGTCTAAAGTGTGCGTAAGAGTGCCCACCAGAGTGATCTCTCGGCTCGTTTTGGAATCTCTCTGCCACTGAAGCTTATTTCATTTCCTTTCACATCCCCCTTTTGGTCAAGAAGATGTTCTCCATCCCACGATGCTGGGTCTACATTCCTCCCCGGGAGTCATATTCCACGTTGCCAGGGAGATTCACTTCCCTGGGTGTCTGATCCCACGTTGGGGGGGAGGGCAGTGATTTCACCTTTCAAGTTGGCTTAGCCAGAGAGAGAGGGCCACATCTGAGCAACAAAGAGGCATTCAGGAGGAGACTCTTAGGCACAAATACAGGGAGGCCTAGCCTCTCCTTTGCAGCAACCGTCTTCCCAAGGGTAAAACTTATGGTAGAGGGCTCAACCCATCAAACCACCAGTCCCCTATGTCTGTGGTCCTGTTAGCAACCATGGAGGTGGGGTAGGCGAATACCCCTGCATTCTCCACAGGCTCCTCAAGGGGGCACTACATCTTTTTTTTTTTTCCTTGTTTGTCTTTTTTCTTTTCTTTTTTTTTTTTTAACTTTCCCTTCTTTTTTAAATCAACTGTATGAAAAAAAAAGTTAAAAAGAAAACAAACATACAATAAAAGAACATTTCAAAGAGACCATAACAAGGGGGTAAGAAAAAGACAACTAACCTAAGATAACTGCTTAACTTCCAACATGTTCCTACTTTACCCCAAGAAAGTTACGTAATATAGCAACATTTCAGTGAACTTGTTCCTACTACATCCATCAGAAATTGACAGACCATAGTCATTTCTGGGCATCCCCACAACGTTAAATAGCTTATCTGTTCTTCTTGGATTATTGTTCCCCCTTCCTTAATTGCTCTCTACTGCTAGTTCCCCTACATTCTACATTATAAACCATTTGTTTTACATTTTTCAAAGTTCACATTAGTGGTAGCATATAATATTTCTCTTTTTGTGCCTGGCTTATTTCGCTCAGCATTATGTCTTCAAGGTTCATCCATGTTGTCATATGTTTCACGAGATCGTTCCTTCTTACTGCCGCGTAGTATTCCATCGTGTGTATATACCACATTTTATTTATCCACTCATCTGTTGAAGGACATTTGGGTTGTTTCCATCTCTTGGCAATTGTGAATAATGCTGCTATGAACATTGGCGTGCAGATATCTGTTCGTGTCACTGCTTTCCGATCTTCCGGGTATATACCGAGAAGTGCAATCACTGGATCGAATGGTAGCTCTATATCTAGTTTTCTAAGGAACTGCCAGACGGACTTCCAGAGTGGCTGAACCATTATACCTTCCCACCAACAATGAATAAGAGTTCCAATTTCTCCACATCCCCTCCAGCATTTGTAGTTTCCTGTTTGTTTAATGGCAGCCATTCTAACCGGTGTTAGATGGTATCTCATTGTGGTCTTAATTTGCATCTCTCTAATAGCTAGTGAAGCTGAACATTTTTTCATGTGTTTCTTGGCCATTTGTATTTCCTCTTCAGAGAACTGTCTTTTCATATCTTTTGCCCATTTTATAATTGGGTTGTCTGTACTATTGTCATTGAGTTGTAGGATTTCTTTGTATATGCAAGATATCAGTCTTTTGCCAGATACATGGTTTCCAAAAATTTTTTCCCATTGAGTTGGCTGCCTCTTTACCTTTTTGAGAAATTCTTTTGAGGTGCAGAAACTTCTAAGCTTGAGGAGTTCCCATTTATCTATTTTCTCTTTTGTTGCTTGTGCTTTGGGTGTAAACTCTAGGAAGTGGCCACCTAATACAAGGTCTTGAAGATGTTTTCCTACATTATCTTCTAGGAGTTTTATGGTACTTTCTTTTATATTGAGATCTTTGGTCCATTTTGAGTTAATTTTTGTATAGGGGGTGAGGTAGGGGTCCTCTTTCATTTTTTTGGATATGGATATCCAACTCTCCCAGCCCCATTTGTTGAAAAGACCATTATGGCTCAGTTCGGTGACTTTGGGGGCCTTATCAAAGATCAGTCGGCCATAGATCTGAGGGTCTATCTCTGAATTCTCAATTCGATTCCATTGATCTATATGTCTATCTTTGTGCCAGTACCATGCTGTTTTGGCATCTATGGCTTTATAATAAGCTTCAAAGTCAGGGAGTGTAAGTCCTCCCACTTCGTTTTTCTTTTTTAGAGTGTCTTTAGCAATTCGAGGCATCTTCCCTTTCCAAATAAATTTGATAACTAGCTTTTCCAAGTCTGCAAAGTAGGTTGTTGGAATTTTGATTGGGATTGCATTGAATCTGTAGATGAGTTTGGGTAGAATTGACATCTTAATGACATTTAGCCTTCCTATCCATGAACATGGAATATTTTTCCATCTTTTAAGGTCCCCTTCTATTTCTTTTAGTAGAGTTATGTAGTTTTCTTTGTATAGGTCTTTTACATCTTTGGTTAAGTTTATTCCTAGGTACTTGATTTTTTTAGTTGCTATTGAAAATGGTATCTTTTTCTTGAGTGTCTCTTCAGTTTGTTCATTTCTAGCATATAGAAACATTACTGACTTATGTGCATTAACCTTGTATCCCGCTACTTTGCTAAATTTGTTTATTAGCTCTAGTAGCTGTATCGTCGATTTCTCAGGGTTTTCTAGATATAAGATCATATCATCTGCAAACAATGACAGTTTTACTTCTTCTTTTCCAATTTGGATGCCTTTTATTTCTTTGTCTTGCCGGATTGCCCTGGGTAGCACTTCCAGCACAATGTTGAATAACAGTGGTGACAGCGGGCATCCTTGTCTTGTTCCTGATCTTAGAGGGAAGGCTTTCAGTCTCTCACCATTGAGTACTATGCTGGCTGTGGGTTTTTCATATATGCTCTTTATCATGTTGAGGAAGTTTCCTTCAATTCCTACCTTTTGAAGTGTTTTTATCAAAAAGGGATGTTGGATTTTGTCAAATGCTTTTTCAGCATCTATTGAGATGATCAATTGATTTTTCCCTTTCGAGTTTTTAATGTGTTGTAATACATTGATTGTTTTTCTTATGTTGAACCATCCTTGCATGCCTGGAATGAACCCCACTTGGTCATGGTGTATGATTTTTTTAATGTGTCTTTGGATTCAATTTGCAAGTATTTTGTTGAGGATTTTTGCCTCTATATTCATTAGGGAGATTGGCCGGTAGTTTTCCTTTTTTGTAGCATCTTTGCCTGGGTTTGGTATTAGATTGATGTTAGCTTCATAAAATGAGTTAGGTAGTGTTCCATTTTTTTCAATGTTTTGAAAGAGTTTGAGTAAGATTGGTGTCAGTTCTTCTGGAAAGTTTGGTAGAATTCCCCTGTGAAGCCATCTGGCCCTGGGCATTTATTTGTGGGAAGATTTTTGATGACTGATTGGATCTCTTTGCTTGTGATGGGTTGGTTGAGGTCTTCTATTTCTTCTCTGGTCAGTCTAGGTTGTTCATATGTTTCCAGGAAATTGTCCATTTCCTCTACATTATCCAGTTTGTTGCCATACAGTTGTTCATAGTATCCTCTTATAATTTTTTTAATTTCTTCAGGATCTGCAGTTATGTCACCTTTTTCATTCATTATTTTGTTTATATGGGTCTTCTCTCTTTTTGATTTTGTCAGTCTAGCTAGGGGCTTGTCAATCTTGTTGATCTTCTCAAAGAACCAACTTTTGGTGATATTTATCCTCTCTATTGTTTTTTTGTTCTCTATGTCATTTATTTCTGCTTTAATCCTTGTTACTTCTGTTCTTGTACTTGGTTTAGGATTGGTTTGCTGTTCATTTTCTAGCTTCTTCAGTTGATCCATTAGTTCTTTGATTTTGGCTCTTTCTTCCTTTTTAATATATGCGTTTAGTGCTATAAATTTCCCCCTTAGCACTGCTTTTGCTGCATCCCATAGGTTTTGGTATGTTGTGTTCTCATTTTCATTCGTCTCTATATATTTAGCAATTTCTCTTGCTATTTCTTCTTTAACCCACTGATTGTTTAGGAGTGTGTTGTTTAACCTCCAGGTATTTGTGAATTTTCCAAGTCTCTGATGGTTATTGATTTCTAATTGTATTCCATTGTGGTCAGAGAATGTGCTTTGAATAATTTCAATCTTTTTAAATTTACTGAGGCTTGTTTTATGTCCCAGCATATGATCTATTCTGGAGAAAGTTCCGTGAGCACTAGAAAAGTATGTGTATCCTGGTGATTTGGGATGTAATGTCCTGTATATGTCTGTTAAATCTAATTCATTTATCAGATTGTTTAGGTTTTCAATTTCCTTATTGGTCTTCTGTCTGGTTGATCTATCTATAGGAGAGAGTGATGTGTTGAAGTCTCCCACAATTATTGTGGAAACATCAATTGCTTCCTTTAGTTTTGCCAGTGTTTCTCTCATGTATTTTGTGGCACCTTGATTGGGTGCATAGACATTTACGATTGTTATTTCTTCTTGCTGAATTGCCCCTTTTATTAGTATGTAGTGGCCTTCTTTGTCTCTCAAAACATCCCTGCATTTGAAGTCTATTTTATCTGAGATTAATATTGCTACACCTGCTTTCTTTTGGCTGTAGCTTGCATGAAATATTTTTTTCCATCCTTTCACTTTCAGTTTCTTTGTGTCCCTGTGTCTAAGATGAGTCTCTTGTATGCAACATATTGATGGTTCATTTTTTTTGATCCATTCTGCGAATCTATATCTTTTAATTGGGGAGTTTAATCCATTTACATTCAACGTTAAAACCATGAAGGCATTTCTTGAATTGGCCATCTTATCCTTCGGTTTATGTTTGCCATATTTTTCCCTCTCTCTATTAATATCCTTTATTTTACCCATACCGAATCTCTTTAGTACTGAACCTTTCTCCAAGTCTCTCTGTCCGGTCTTTGTTTCTCTGTCTGTAGGGCTCCCTTTAGTATCTCCAGTAGGGCAGGTCTCTTGTTAGCAAATTCTCTCAGCATTTGTTTGTCTGTGAAAAATTTAAGCTCTCCCTCAAATTTGAAGGAGAGCTTTGCTGGATAAAGTATTCTTGGCTGGAAATTCCTCTCACTCAGAATTTTAAATATATCGTGCCACTGCCTTCTCGCCTCCATGGTGGCTGCTGAGTAGTCACTACTTAGTCTTATGCTTTTTCCTTTGTATGTGGTGAATTGCTTTTCTCTTGCTGCTTTCAGAACTTGCTCCTTCTCTTCTGTGTTTGACAGTGTGATCAGTATATGTCTCGGAGTGGGTTTTTTTGGATTTATTCTATTTGGAGTTCGCTGAGCATTTATGATTTGTGTATTTATGTTGTTTAGAAGATTTGGGAAGTTTTCCCCAACAATTTCTTTGAATACTCTTCCTAGACCTTTACCCTTTTCTTCCCCTTCTGGGACACCAATGAGTCTTATATTCGGACGTTTCATATTATCTATCATATCCCTGAGGTCCATTTCGAGTTTTTCAATTTTTTTCCCCATTCTTTCTTTTATGCTTTCATTTTCCATTCTGTCATCTTCCAGGTCACTGATTCGTTGTTCAACTTCCTCTAGTCTTGAACTTTGAGTGTCCAGAATCTTTTTAATTTGGTCAACAGTTTCTTTAATTTCCATAAGATCATCCATTTTTTTATTTAGTCTTGCAATGTCTTCTTTATGCTCTTCTAGGGTCTTCTTGATTTCCTTCATATCCCGTACTATGGTCTCATTGTTCATCTTTAGTTCTTTGAGTAGCTGCTCTAGGTGCTGTGTCTCTTCTGGTATTTTGATTTGGGTGCTTGGGCTTGGGTTATCCATATCATCTGGTGTTTTCATATGCTTTATAATTTTCTGTTGTTTTTGGTCTCGTGGCATTTGCTGAACTTGATAGGGTTCTTTTAGGGTTTGTAGACCTATTGAAGTCCTTATCTCTAATTTATCAGATCTACAGCTTCGTGGAGTACACTTTCTCTAACTAACCAGCAGGTGGCGTCCACGAGCCACCTGTTCTCCACAAGCCAGTTCTCCCCTGCTTAGTCTTTTTGGTGAGTGGGGGAGTGAGTCTTGTAGGGCCCAATTGGTGTACCAAGCTTGCGTGTGTAGTTGGTGTTGCCTGCCCTGTATGTGGGGCGTGTTTCTGGGCAGTCGGGGAGGGGGGGTGGCCCTAAAAATCAAATCTCCCTGATGATCCTAGAGTTTTAAAGCTGCTGCAATAGTCTAATCCTTCAGTTCAGTCCTGCCACAGTTTGTCTTTGCCACTGACCCACAAGTCTTTGGTATTGGCGTATGGCTCCTGAGACTTGCAAGTGGGCCCCTCTTCCAGGCTGTGCACCCCGGGTCTTCTGTTGAGGGATGACTGTGCTATGTCACAGGTGAGTGCCGTCCCCCCAGGGCAGTTCTGGGCTGCTGGGCTGTGTAGGGAGGCTCCCAGTCTGCTCAAATGATGGCTGAATGGGGCTTTGTTAATTCACACTGCTCCACCTTCCCAGCTCTGGGACATTCAGCTGAGGTTGCAGGGAAGGCTAATGTCCACGCCCAGTTTTGTGGTGTGTGCCTGTTATTTGAAGCACTTCCGTCACACTGGGTTGTCTGGGGCAGCTCTGGGCTATGGGGCTGGCGATGGGCAGGAGTGTTTCCTGTCCACCAGGATGGTGGCTGTGAGCGGACACCCCCCTTTTCTTGGGAAGTTGTGTTGTTTAGTGAATTTTCTCAGCCACTGGATTATTGCCTTTTGTCTCAGAGCTCTCTTAGTTCTGCTCTTGACTTGACGTGCCCAAATTGCAATTCTTTGAAGCTTTCTGTATTGGGCTTCTTAGAGTAATTGTTTTACAAAAAGAAAAAAGGATTTAAAAAAAAAAAAAAAAAAAAAAGGCCTTCCTCAGAGATCTAATGGGTTATTGAAATGCTAATAGACAAAGCAACCAGGGCCATTAAGGAAAGGTCCACAGGGCAGAGAGATCAGCTTTGCTTCGGGATTTGCATATGCGCCTCAAGGCCTGAGCTCCGCCCTTCCCCTTTCTGTGTTCACCAGAACTCCAAAAATCCTCTGCTTTTATTTTGGAGTTTTTCGTGTTGTTTTTTTTCTATGCCTGTCTCCTCTCTGCTGGGCTGGCTGCTCTCAGAGTGTCTGGTGTCTGGTCTCAGTCTATCTATGGTTGGAGTTTGAATCAGTAGAATGAGTTTCCGATAAGAGCAGCCACTGCAGTTCTCCCTTCTCCTTCCCGGAGCTGACAGCCCCTCCTCCCCCGGGACTGAGCCTGGCAGGGAGGGGCGCGGGTCCCCTGGCCACAAAAACTTACAGATTTCGCTGATCTCAGCAGTTCCACGTTTTCATGAGTGTTGTATGAAGTATGCCCAAAGACAGATTGCTCTGTGGTGTCCAGTCCACGCAGTTCCTGGCTTTTTACCTACTTTCCTGGAGGAGTAACTAAAACTTACAGCTCACCAGTCTGCCATCTTGCCCCGCCTCTCTCCTGCTCTTTTGAAATTTTAGTAATTTTTTATTGTACAATGGACATTGTGGTTGATATATTTTGAAGGTTCTGATTTATGTCCTTATCATACTATTTTTTTCTTATTAAACTTTTTATAAAGGGTCACAAAATTCTGTGACAGGTTTTTGGTCATCATTTCCATTTGAAAAGCACTAATTTTAAAAAGTAATAACTTAAAACTGCCACACAAAAGCAAATGGTCCACAAAACATTCCTTTCCTTCTGAAGGTTTTATGATGCATTGTTATTATTAACCAGTCTTTTACTATTAAACTTTAATAGCCAATTGAGACAAACAGTTCTGAGACCATTCTTCCACCACTGATATATCCAGGTAATGATTTTCATAACTCATTGTGCTGATTTGGATACATTATGCCCCCCTCCCAAAAGCTATATTCCTTAATGCAATCTTGTGTGGATAGTTTTGTTAGTCTGTTGATTAAGGTGGAAATGTTTGATTAAATTTTTTCCATGGAGATGTGGACCCCGCCCATTCAGGGTCTTAATTAAATCACTAGAGTCCTACAAGACAGCTCACAGACAGGAGGAGCTCAGAGTGACTGAGAGGGACAGTTTGGAGAGAAGCTAAGAGCTGACACTGATGCTGACACTTGGAGATACTTGGAGATGTTTGGAAATTCTAGCCCAGAGTTTGCTCCAGGAAGCTAAGAGAGGAAAGTTGGAGACATTTTTGAGAAAGCCATTTTGAAACCAGCACCCAGGAGCAAAGTTAAGGATATGCCAACCAAATGCCTTCTCAGCTAACAGGTTTTCCAGACACCATCGGCCATTCTTCAGTGAAGGTATCCTCTTGTTGATGCATTAGTTTGGACACTTTTATGGCCTCAGGACTATATATTTGTAACCAAATAAGCCCCCTTTATAAAAGCCAATCCATTTCTGCTATTTTTTTGTTTGTTTTGCCATGCACCATAAAATGGTTATATTTGAATACACAAATTCTGTACAACCAAAAATAAAACAGCAGAATCAATTAAATGGGAAGAAAACATGGTATTTCATGTTCAATGTATGAAAATCAGAAGACTGCCATTGTTCATCAAAAATGAGCCCTTAGAAATCAATACAAACTATTATTTCAAGAGAAATGAAAACATTCCAAGAAAAATGAGAACACAGAAGTGAAAAACAAATGACTATTAATGTGATGATGCTCAAGCTTGACTGCCTTACATTTAGAGGGAATTTTCACTCAAAATGCATATTTTCCTTTTCTTTTGCCCCAGCAGTTTCAATTCACAGGAATTATTCCAATAAAGTAGTGGGAAATATTCAAAATACTTTACACAGAAGCTTGTTCATTGTGGAGCATTTTTGCTATTTTGAATAATGGCAGAATTAGCAAACTGGAATAGAATTTGGTACCAGAGATGTGGGGTGCTGCTAAGTTTGCAAATACCAAATGTCTCTGAATGGCTTTTTAAATGGATAAGGGGAAGATTCTGGAATAATCATGAGGCACTTGTTAGAAAAGGCCTAGATGGCTTTGATTAGACTGTTGGTAGAAATATGGACTCTAAAGATACTTCTGGTGAGAGCTTGAACAGAAATGTTGAACACGTCTGTTTTAGTTTGCTAATGCTGCGGAATGCAAAACACCAGAGATGGATTGGCTTTTATAAAAAGGGGGTTTATTTGGCTATACAGTTACAGTCTTAAGGCCATAAAGTGTCCAAGGTAACACATCAGTAATTGGGTACCTTCACTGGAGGATGGCAAATGGAGTCCGGAAAACCTCTGTTAGCTGGGAAGGCATGTGGCTGGCGTCTGCTCCAAAGTTCTGGTTTCAAAATGGCTTTCTCCCAGGACATTCCTCTCTAGCAAGCTTGCTCCTCTTCAAAACGTCACTCACAGCTGCACTCCGTCCGGTCTTTTTGAGTCAGCATGTTTTATATGGCTCCACTGATCAAGGCCCACCCTGAATGGGTGGGGTCATGCCTCCATGGGAGTATCCCACCAAAGTCACCACCCACAGCTGGGTGGGGCACATTCCAAGCAAATCTAACCAGCACCAAAACGTCTGTCCCACAAGACCACAAAGATAATGGCATTTGGGGGACACAATACATTCAAACCGGCACATTCCACCCCCTGGACCCCAAAAATGACATTATCTTTCCAAATACAAAATACATTCATTTCATCACAATATCACAAAAACTTAAACCATTTCAGTAACAAAAGTTAAGTACAAAATCCCATCAAAATCAAATATAGGCATGGTCAGTCCTAAGGCATACTTTTCCTTTAGCTTGGATCTGTGGACTTAGAACAAGTTATATGCTTCCAATATACAAAGGAGGGACATTCATAGGATAAACATTTTCATTGCCATAAGGAGAAAGAGTAAGGAAAACAGGGTTAACAGGACCAAAACAGTTCCTAAAACCTGCAGGACAAACTCCATTAGATTTCAAAGTCTGAGAGTCATTAACAGAACAACGTTGCATCCTTGGGGCTTGAGAGAGCGGGAGCCTAACCCTTCCTAAGGGCCTTTTCGGCAGCCCTTTCCTCTCCAAATGCTTAGGTGAGTGCTCCAACATACCCACACATTGGGGAGACCACCGTCTTGGCCCCACCCTCCTCAAACCTCGGGGCAGCTCCCGGATTCCCTTCCATCTCCGGGGCACATGCTCAACCCCTTCAGAACAGTGTGGTGGCAGCCAGGCTCTCCCCAATTCCCTGGGAATGTGCTCCACCCTCTTTGGGACCTGAAGTGGCAAAACTCTTCCAGAGCATCGAGGTGGAAAGCCCACCCTCGACCTCCAGGGCAAACTCACCCTTTCCATGCATGTGGGCTGCTCCGCTCTCCCAGCCCGAGACCTCTTGACTCCAGACCTCAACCTCCATGGCTCTGTCTTTGAAGAAATTTTTCCTTTAATTTTTTCCTTGTCTGTCTCCTCCAGTCCAGACCGGCAATGGCTCTGTCTATAAAGATCTCGCAAAAGTTCTGTTGGCTTTGCATGAAGCATGCAGGGGTCAAAGCCATCAGACAATAGGACTTTCCACAAATCCTTTCCGGATAATTCCATCTCCAATCTTGGTTTGTACTGAAATGGTGGCTGGGTTCCATGTTTGGTTACATCCTCACGTTGGGCTGTAGCTTCTGGAATTCCACCCCCTGGAAGCTCGTAATTTTCCAAGCCATCGGCTTCTGGTTTCTTTGAACCCAAGAGTTCGGTTCTAAGTTTATCTCTCTCCGCTCGCATTTTACTGTAAACTGCAAGGAGAAGCCAGGATACATCCTCCACATGTAGTCTGGAGATCTCCTCAGCTAAGTATTCCAGTTTGTCACTTTTAAATTCTTCCTTCCATCTGACACCAGGACTCAATTTTGCCAAATTCTCTGCCACTTTAAAACAAGGTTCGCCTTTCTTCCAGTTCACAACAACACATTGATCATCTCTGTTCAAGGCCTCATCAGAAGTATCTTTAGAGTCCATATTTCCATAAACAGTCTCTTTAAAGCAGTTTTGGCCTTTTCTGTCAAGCTTCTCACAACTCTTCCCGAAACTCCCCATTATCCATTTAAAAAGCTGTTCCAACATGTTTGGTATTTGCAAACTCAGCAGCAAAAGCACCCCACTTCTGGTACCAAAATCTGTTTTAGTTTGCTAATGCTGCGGAATGCAAAACACCAGAGATGGATTGGCTTTTATAAAAAGGGGGTTTATTTGGCTACACAGTTACAGTCTTAAGGCCATAAAGTGTCCAAGGTAACACATCAGTAATCGGGTACCTTCACTGGAGGATGGCAAATGGAGTCTGGAAAACCTCTGTTAGCTGGGAAGGCACGTGGCTGGCATCTGCTCCAAAGTTCTGGTTTCAAAATGGCTTTCTCCCAGGGCGTTCCTCTCTAGCAAGCTTGCTCCTCTTCAAAACGTCACTCACAGCTGCACTCCGTCCGGTCTCTTTGAGTCAGCATGTTTTATATGGCTCCATTGATCAAGGCCCACCCTGAATGGGTGGGGTCACGCCTCCATGGGAGTATCCCACCAAAGTCACCGCCCACAGCTGGGTGGGGCACATTCCAAGCAAATCTAACCAGCACCAAAACGTCTGTCCCACAAGACCACAAAGATAATGGCATTTGGGGGACACAATACATTCAAACAGGCACAGCGTCATTGCAAACTGGAAGAAAGGTAATACTTGTTTTAAAGTGGCAGCGATTTGTTGGATGGAAGGCAGAATTTGAAAGCGATGAGCTGGGATACTTAGCTGAAGAGATTTCAAAATTAAGTGTGGAAAATGCAGCCTGGTATTTCCTTGCAGCTTATAATAAAATGTGAGAGGAAAGACATAAGCTGAGAGCTTAACTCTTGGGTTCAAAGAAACCAGAAATTGGTGGCCTGGAAATCTCTGGGCTTCCAAAAAATGAAACCCCAAAGGCTACAACCCCACATGAGTATTTAATGAAACCTAGAACCAGTTACCCATTTCAGTACAATACAGGATTGGAGATGGAATTATCCAGAAAGGATTTGTGGAAAGTCCTATTGTCTGATGGTTTTGACCCCTGTATGCTGCATGCCAAGCCAGGAAATATTCATTATATCTGGGTCTCCCCAATGCATGGATATGTTGGAACACTCACCCCAGGGTGTGGAGAGAAAAGGGCTGCTACATAAGCATTTGGAAAGTGTGGGACTGCTGCTCTCTCAAGCCCCAAGGATAAAACATTGTTCTATAAATGACTCTTAAACTTTGAAATCTAATGGAGTTTGCCCTGCAGGTTTCTGGAATTGCTTAGGTTCAGTGACCCCCATTTTCCTTTCAGTTTCTCCCTATGGCAATGGGAATATTTATTCCAGCTGTTTCCCCCTTGTATATTGGAAGCAGATAATTTGTTCTAAGTTTCACAGGTCCACAGCCAGAGGGAAATTTTGCTTTAGGACAGACCACACCTGTAACTGATTTTGATAAGATCTTGTACTTACCTATTGTTACTGAAATGATTTAAGATTTTGTGATACTGTGATGAGATGAATGTATTTTGTATATGGAAAGAACATGTCTCTTGGGGGTCCAGGGTGGGGGGGGTGTGTGCTGGTTTGGATATATTATGGCCCCCAAAAAGCTATATTCTTTAATGCAATCTTGTGGGGGCAGATTTATTAGTCTATTGATTAGGGTAGAAACATTTGATTAAATTATTTCCATGGAGATGTGGACTCTGCCCATTTAGGGTGGGTCTTAATTAAATTAAATCAATGGCATCCTGTAAGAGGGCTCACAGACAGAAAGAGCTCAGAGTGGCTGAGAGGGACATTTTGGAGAGAAGCTAAGAGCTGACACTGATGCTGACACTTAGAGATGCTTGGAGACATTTGGAGATGCTAGCCCAGAGTTTGCTCCAGGAAGCCAAGAGAAATACACTGGGGACATTTTTGAGAAAGCCATTTTGAAACCAGAACCCAGGAGCAAAGTTAAGCAGATGCCAGCCACATGCCTTCCTAGCTAAAAAAGGTTTTCCGGACACTATCAGCCATTCTTTAGTGAAGATATCTTCTTGTTGATGTCTTAGTTTGGATACTTTTATGGCCTCAGGACTGTAAATTTGTAGCCAGATAAACCCTTTTATAAAAGCCAATCCATTTCTGGTATTTTGCATAAGAGCAGCATTAGCAAACCAGAATGTTCATGATGCTTTTTCCTTCTAAAAAGAATGGTAATTTTTATGATAAGTTTCTTTATTGGGACTGTATTAGGAATGGTGTTACCTGTGTCAGAACATTTGAGACTGAATATTTCGATGATAAGTTACTTTTAATCATTTAGCATTCATTAAACAAACATTTATTCAAATCTTCTATGATATACTGGAATAAGTATGGAAGGTAAAAAAATGAATGAATATAATCCCTGAACTAAAGGTACTCACACACAAAAAAGGATGAACATGTTGAAGGGATACCAAAGCATCTCAGAAAGTCTTTGGGAAGGAACCACACAGTCATACTTTAGGCCGGACTGGAACCAGGCACTGCGTCTCCTTCAGGAACTGAGAGAGCTACTTTCATTGCTGCTCTTAGGTAGAAGCCAAATTTGTTTGCTTCAATCATGGCTTTAGATCATTTCCCTCTTTAGCACACAACAAAGACTGAATTCAACCTACATATTGTAAATACAAATCCCCAGGAAGGGGGCCCTTGCCAATAATTGGCTTCCCACTAGGTACACCAGTTGTTGCAGGCCTGGGGTGGGTGGGGACTGCCACCGCCAGGCCCTCACAGAGTTGCCACAGGGTGCATGCATCCAACCCCACCCTCCCCACACTCATACCCAGACCCTTGCCAGAGGCAGATGGCATCAGTGTTTGGAGCTGGGATGGTGAGAGCAAGGTCAGGTGAGGCCCGGGGTGCCAGGGGCCAGGAAAGCAGGTCGCTAAAAACCTTTCTTAGGGAAGCTGTGGGAGGCAGGGCTGTGCAGTTCAGGAGCTGAGGCTCCAAGCCCCTTCTTTACACATGCCCCATTGTCCAGTCAGATGTCACTTACAAAAACAAATTCAAAAATAAAATCATTAAGAATTTGAAGACAGCAACCACATGCATTAACCCTCAAGACTGCAGAGCATTAAACCTCAAAATTTGGGACCCTTCTGAGCCTGAAGCCCTAAGCAACTGCATTGGTCCCTTGATCATGAAGCCAGCCCTGTCAGCTACTCCTAAAATGAGTAGGGTGAAGACTGACCAGTTCAATGGTTTCCCCATCCAAGCTCCATACTGCCTTAGGAGTATGCCTTAGTGTCTCCTCAACTAATCTAACAAAACCTTCAGAATCTGAGCCCTCATTACTTCTCCAATTGTATCCCTACTACCTGCCCCCTATCCTTGCCACAACAATAGATTCTAGCCAAGCTGAACCACTAGTAGTAGTTGCCTTAGAGCACAAGGTCTTTCTCAACTGCCCTTTGTATTAGATTTGGCCTAGAATTCTTTCCACTTACAATCACCTCTTGTGCCTTCCCTGTCACCACACCTTCCCCTCACTAACTCCATCTTTCAGGTGAATACTCTAGGAAGACTTCCCTCATCCTCTACGATGTGTCAGGCATCCTGGGTGGTCCCATAGCATCTTGCATTCACCCAAATTGTGGAAACTGAAATTGCCTGTTTACATGCCTGTTCCAACAATAGCTATAAATTCTAAGGAGGCAGAGATGGTGTCTTGTTCACGGCTCTATCTTTAATGCTTGGCAGAGTACTGGCAAGAGTAGGAAACAATAATGGAAATTAAATGAATGACCAGTCCAAGCTGTAAGACTCACAATGTGCTTTCACTGAGAAAATTGCCTGTCAAAGTATATTATGACTAAATGCAAAATCTTTTATTCTCTGAGTCACACACAATGCTGTTTCATTTTTTGAGATTGTTTTTGTATCTGTCAGATAGTTTTAAGTGGTTGAAGCTTACAGGTCTGCCTTCAGATGAGATGAGTGTTTTGCTGTCACCACAATCTGTCTTTTCTTCAGTTGAACTTGTCTTTAAACTAAATTTTTAAAAAGCCATCTTTCCCATGTTTCTTCTGCCTCAAATGTATTTATGATAACTTCAAGTGGTGTTGACCCCAGAGTTATGATCCAGAAATGGACTGTGCACAGATCAGGATTCTACAGACAGGTCAACGTCTTTTAAAGCTTTAGACTTAGAAACCCTTTAAATATAAAAATAAATAAAATGAATGCCAATTACATCTGTTCCTGCTGGGTACTTAGACATCAAACCTGTCATTTTCTGAGAACCCTAAAGGGACAACTTGGGATTCACCTGAATCATTTGTCATAGAGTCCTAAGAGAGAGAAAAATTAGGTGAAAGCACAGCAAATGGAAAGAAGAGTATCTGGATGTCTGCGGCACATTCCCTTGAGTTCTGGGAGTTAGGAGACCCCTGCTTTGTCACACTGCTCAGAGGTCAGAATCCAGAGCCCTAGCTGAAACATGAAGCAGCCCTCTAAGCTTCCCACCACCCAGCATTCATTTTGATTTGGCTTTGAGACTGACAACAGAAAGCTAGAGTTAAATTTTCCAAACTGTACCTTGTATAAATTTGCTTGGTGTCTGATGTCTATTTTGGAAGTATAGTTAGGCTTTTGGTGCTCTTGTGAAATTACTGATTTATAAAAATATTTAGCTTGTTTGGTGGGTAAGACTTCTGAAGTAATTCACTTCTCTTCTATTTCTAAGTAACACCATAGTTTTTATGCAGTGGAAATGTGTTTATTCTAAAGTACACACAGTCTATAAGGGAAAGTAAACCATTATCATGTGGTTCCCTAAGGGAAGAAGATATATTTGTTTGACTTCACCCGGAAGAGCACAAAAAAAAAAAGGAAAGAGAAACATTTTGTAATTACATAGATACTTATTACTTCCTTTCTCTAATATTTGTTTAATAACTTATAATTTTCAATATCTCTTCCTACCTATAAAATTAGTGATGGGCCACAAACTGTATGCATTTTTCTCCTATAGCATTAGAACAAACTGGTTAAAGGCACAGCCTCTGGAGCCAGACTGCATGGATTAATCTGGACTCCACCTGGCTCACTAGCTATGACACCTTGGACAAATCACTCATCTGTAGAAAGGGGCTAATAGTATCCACTTCACAGGGTTTTGTTGGTGCTATTACATGAATTTTAATGTATGTAAAGTACTTAGAACAGTACTTGATGTATATTTCACACTGTAGAAGTATTAGATATCAATGTCATTATCACTTAAAACATCACTGAAATTATAACATTTGATCAATATTCTACAATTTAAAATATATATGTTTATGAGGAAGGAAATTATATAATTGTGATATCTAGTCCCAAAGATAGTGGCCAACAATTCTACCTTTCCCTGTACATGCATGTTGTTCCTCCTATCAAGAGGTGGAGTTTATTTCCCCTTCTCTTGAATCTAGGCTGGCCCTGTGACTTGCATTGACATAAAATGTGGCAGAAGTGATATTGTATTAGTTCTGAGCCTAAGCCTTAAGAGGCCTGGCAACTTCCTCTTTTCTGGAACCCAGCTGCCAAGTTATAAGGAAGTCCCGGCTATCTTTCTAGAGAGAAAGAGATCATGTGGAGAGGACCTGGAAGATGAGGCACCATGTGGAAAAAGAAGTCAGGTGGGAGAGGACAAAGGCACTTAAACCAAGCTCTCACCATAATGTAAACACTGAATGACCCTAACTGATACTATGTGGAGCAATGGTTGTTGTAAGTCACCAAATTTTGTGGTGGTTCACTACTCAGCATTAGATAACTGATTCTATTAGATAGATAGATGAAAGATAGTGTGGTGGCTTGAAGCTGTATGTACCCCAGAAAAACATGTTCTTAAATTTAATGCATTGCTGTAAGTGTGAATGAATTGTAAGTGGGACCTTTTGGTAATGTTACTTCAGGTAAGGTGTGGTCCAGTTCAATCAGGATGGGTCTTAATCCTATTACTGGAGTCCTTTATAAGTGAAATGAAATTCAGACAGAGAAAGTCACAGAAGCAAGAAGCTGAAATTCAACAGAACCCAGAAGTGAACAGAGAGGCCAGGAGAGGCCACCATGTGCATTGCCATGTGACAGAGGAGCCAAGGATCACCAGCAGCCAGCCTCAGAAAACTAGTTTTCAGAAAGAAAACATCACTTTGGTGATGCATTGATTTGGACTTCCTTTTAGCTGCAAAACTAAAATTCCCATTGTTTAACCTGACCCATTTCATGGTATTTGCTTGAGCAGCCTAAGAAACTAAAATAGATAGATATGTAGATAGATAAACAATGAATGAAGGCTATTAAAGTTGATTAACAAGCTGGTAGTCTGAGATTTGGTTTTGTAAATTTAAAAAATAAATAAAAATAACAATGAAAGTCCCTATTGCTTCTTGCAGGAAGAAGACAGTGTCCTTGTGGAGGTGGTAAGTGTCATTAGGAATTACTGCCCCCAGGAAATCACATGAAGCATACGGCTATCACCACTCAGCTTCTTCAATCTCTAGCTCTAAACTACAGAGCCACACAGTGGAGAAATTCTGCTCTTATACCATCCATAACTCTTAGTCCTAATGATAATCATGGGTTCCTCAAACACAAGCACAGCAAGATACATATTTATCTCTATTCCCCAGTGCAAGCCTTCCAGCAGTTTCAGCTCTAACACAAGAACACGCTATTGGAGAAGTTATCTGCCCTGTTCCAGAAAGGAATTCTTACTGAATGTTGAGCCTCTTTTTAGCTTAAAAACAAAAAAAGTAAATTACAAAGAAACTCAAACTCAGAGCAATGAGAAGAGGCTGAAGTTCAGGAAGGCCTGAGGTACCAGTGACTCAATACCTATATTGGGACAGGAGACAGGCCTCAGTCCTGTCTGAGGTAGGAAGCTGGGATTGGGCTTGCATCCCTGCCCCATCTGTGAAACAACGTGCATGAAGACTCTGCTCACTGGCTTGGGGAAAGTCATAAGAAAGCTTCCAATCCATCCAAGGTCATGGAAGGAAAAGGAATCAGACATAAGGAATACCCAAGCATGCTCCATCCCCAAGAAATTAAGAACAAAAATGGATCCAAATTCAAAGCAGAAACCTCAATACCAGGACTGGAGACCCTCTAACCAAGACTAGCAGAGAAGGAGCTGGAGGGCCTCCTAGCTCCTCATGCAAAATGTTCTACCATCTCCCAGGAGTAGGAAATAAGGAGTAGAAGTTGGTTTGCCAATGCAAATGAGAGCTCATGATATGTTTCTCCTGGACTTACCTTACACTAATTTGTTAAAAGGAGCCCCTCAGAAACCAAATCCTGTCTCTACATGGAAGGCAAGCTAACTTCTCACATTTAAGTAAAATCAACACTTCAGGAAAAAAGTCACATTTTTCCTGAGCTTTACACACTCAATAGCACAACACTGCTCTCCACCTCCCTCAGGATAAAATCATTATTTATTGATGGGGCCTTAGATTCACTAAGATTGTTTTCTAGATTCATGTTAGCATTTTACGTAAAATGTCAACTAGTCATTTGGGCAAATAAAAATTGTTGGAATCTTCCATGTACTTTTCTCTCTATTATTTATGCTAGTCATTCAGACTTTGAAGCTCCTTGTTGCTTGGAAGTGTCAGATGCTGGAGGACACCATAAGTTTTAAGGCAACCTTTACCACTATTGTCATATCACACAACTGATCCTTTCAAAATAGACCTCTATCACCAAGAATCTTCCTACCTTCAATGCTGGGTGTGTTGTTTAATGCAATTTTCCAGAGCCAATCTCAGCCCCATCCCAACTATGTCATATTTTACAGTCCATATATGGCAGACTGGAGTTCACAGATTGCCTCTCTATTGGGTCTGCCCTAGAAACAGGGATCATTTCCATCACTGACAACACCACAAGATAACTGTAGAGGTTGTTGAAACATGGCTCTGGGTTCTTCTCTCACACTAAGCTTTACCCAGGGTGGGGGGTGGGGGGGTTTTATGTTAAGGAAGAATTTTGTTCCTTAAGGTTTTCAAAGAGAATGATATTGGGGCACGAACTCATAATTTTTGAGATACAATTACATTGATAATGTTTATATGCCCATATTTATCCAAATTATTAATTGATATGTATTAAAACATTTTTCAGCAACATTTTAGTAATTAGCAAGTATTTCAGAAATAATTATTTTGCTATTCTCTCAGAAAGAAATGGCTGTTAATTCTCTCTCTCTGACTTCTAACCACTGGGCCATTTGCTCAATGTTGGCAGCTGCAAAAATGTGAAAAATGTTCCATTTGGAAAGATCAAGGTTAAAACTAATTCACTCTCAGGTTAACTCCATCTCAGTGTAGAATGATTTGCAGCTACTACTCCTAACTGCAGCCAGAAGAAGTAAAAATTGTCGCTCAGGAATGTTTCATCTTAGTCACGTTCAGAGGCTGGGTGAGTTAATAATTTATCCATTATTGCTGACAACAAGCAGAAAGTCAGCCAGAACAATGCCTAGCACACAGTAGGTGCTTAATAACTATTCAATATGGCAATGACTTACTTAGTGATACCATATTTGGCGGTAGACATGGCATCAGGATGCCCAGCCCCAGAGTATGCCGTCTGCTGCTTAGGCACTATGTTCTCACACATTGGTTTATTTTTACATGCACAAATTTTTAAAAAATGTTTTTATTTATAATTTTAATATCCAGCCAACTGTGCATAATGTTTAATGACATCCTATTAACAAAGAAACCCTTTTAAAAGAACCACAGGGAAGTAACAACTGCTGCTTTTCTCCTCAGCACCTGATGCAAGGTTTCTTGGCAGGGGATGAACTGGATGACAGCTCTTGTCATCTACACTTCTAAGACCAGACCTGCAGACTGAATTTCACAAGGCAAATATCATTTGCTGCAGTCTGATCTTCAAAACAGTGATTGAGTTGGCTTTAAGTGTGGCTGAAACAAGGCATTAACATGGGTCACATGAACTGACAAACCCTACTCTACCTAAAATTATCTCTATCTCTGATCTGCTGCTCATGGCCTGAAGACTCCCTTTCCCTTGTGTTAAGCATTGTCCTTTCCATTAGTTTAAATCTGCCCTGAAATGGAAGAACTTGTGGCCAGTAATACTACTCTTTGAGTAAATTATCTCTAGCAGCAGCGTGGAGCTAAATTAGATAACGAGGAATGGATGTCTTAGAGCAGAGAGATACCACTGAAGAAAGGGTGCAGGGGAATGAGAAGTATGGGGACCTTGGTGCTGGTTTTAACCTGTTACCAATAAAATTTTAAGAATTTTAATTTTAAAAAGTACAAGCCTTTCAGTAGATAGTCTTGGTTTAATCCCCAGCTCTTCCACTTACTAGCTGTGTGAACACATGCAAGTCATTTAACATTTCTGAGCCTGTTTCTTCATCTGTAAAACAGAGATACATAATAGTACTATCATATATGGTTATTGTCAAGAATTAGTGAATCAGTGTATTAAATTACTTAGCATATTGTCTGCCTGGGACACAGTAAGAGATCAATAAATGATCACTATGATTATAAACATGTACCTCCTCTTTACTTACAAGCTTACATAGGAACAAAGTCCTGTTCTAGAGCAAAAGCATGGTGACTATGTCCTTAGTGCTCACATTCCAACATTTTGGCCTCCATTCTCACAGAATTTGTTAGATGGATGCATATTTGCTGACCTTGTACTTGGTTCTAAGATGTCTTACAAATATTAACTTCCTAATATCTGATAAGTGCAAAAGCAGTAATAAAGTCAAAAGTGAAAGTAAAGAGAGGAGGCAGGGCAAGATGGCAGCATAGGGAGGTGTGAAATTTAGTTAGTCCTTTGGAAAAACTAGCATATAGATGGGAACAACTACTAAATAGACTGGAACAACTGTTGGGGGACATCTCTGACCAGGCACACATTGTATAACAGTCTGGAGTGGGTGGAACAGCTGAGATCACAGAATAAGAACTGTAAGTAAAGCTCCCCAAATTGCAGAGCTGGTGCCCTTCCCCCACCAGCATGTCAGGCTGAGCTGAAACGCTTCCTTGTAGGAAAAAGAAGCAGTCTACTAAGAGGTAGGGCAGGTAGCTCAACCAAGATCTAACTGCAGTTTTAGTTAGTGAATTTGGAATACTGAATGCAAGCTACAAGCACAGATAAACCCAGAGCAAGCAGGAAAGGAACCCAGAGGTTTCTCTCAGCATAGAGGAGATGGGGATGATGTAAAAAATACATAAATAAATAAAAACAGAGGCTTTTGGAGTTGGTTGAGCTCAGAATACAGAAAAAGGGTTATGTGCAAAGAAAAGGGGCACATGCAACTGGACACCAACTCTGGTTGTTGACTGGTAACTGGAGGGCTGGGGACTGGCTCTGAAAATGGGATTTCTTTCCTTTTTCCTTTTTTTTTCTCTCATTATAAGTATAGCTCATTAGGGAAAGCATCAGGCATTTTCAACTGGACAGCACTGACCCAGGCAAGGATAAAATTAAAATAGTTAGAGAGACAAAGGAAGAAGTCAAATGTAGGAGATAAACCCTAAAGGGCTTATCTTCCCTAAAATAAAGGGGAGACAGGGCTGAACTCAAGTGGCTGCCCTCTCTCAGAGAACTCACGGCCTGGGAAAAAAAAACCAGAAACATCTTAACCTTGGCTTCTGACACTCTCAGCTCCTGGCAGGGACAGGGTCTACTGAGAATTAAAGGCAACCTCTTTACACTGGTGGGGAGCTGCAGGCTGACAAGCACCACCTGCTGGGAAGGATAGGAAAAGCAGTGTCTAGAGGCATCACAGGAAAGTCTAACAACTTTCTGAGTCTCATCCTCAGGGAAACATGATACTGATTACACCTTATTCCTGAGACCTGGGCCCATCTGGTCTGGGAAAATCTGGGGAATCAAGGAAACCAGATGCCTAGGCAACAAAATATTACAAATCACACTAGAAAAAAAACTGGAGATATGGCCCAGTCAAAGGAAAGAACTTACACTTCAAATGAGGTACAGGATTTGAAACAAATAATTAAAAATCTTCAAACAAATATGCTAAATCAACTCAAAAATCAAATCAATGAGTAGAGGAAGATATGGCAAAAGAGATGACGGACATAAAGAAGACATTTGGAGAACATAAGGAAGAACTTGAAAGTTTGAGAAAACAATTGGCAGAACTTAAGGGAATGAAAGGCACAATAGAAGAGATGAAAAACACAATGGAGACATACAACAGCAGATTTGAAGAAGCAGAAGAAAGGATTCAGGAGCTAGAGGACAGGATATCTGAAATCCTGCACAAAGAACAGATAAGGAAAAGAATGTAAAAATATGAGCAGCATCTCAGGGAATTGAATGACAACATGAAGCATGAATATATGTGTTATGGGTGTCCCAGAAGGAGAAGAGGAGGGAAAAGGGGCAAAAGCAATAATGGAGAAAATAATCACTGAAAATTTCCCATCTCTTATGAAGGACATAAAATTGCAAATCCAAGAAACACAGTGTACCCCAAACAGAATATATCTGAGTAGACCTACTGCAAGACAATTAATAACTAGATTATCTAATATGAAAGACAAAGAGAGAATTCTGAAAGCAGTGAGAGAAAATTGATCCATCACATACAAAGGAAGCTTGATAAGACTATGTGAAGATTTCTCAGTAGAAACCATGGAGGTGAGAAGGCAGTGGCATGATATATTTAAGATACTGAAAGAGAAAAACTGCCAACCAAGAATTCTATATCCAGAAAAATTTTCCTTCAAAAATGAGAGAGAATTTAAAGTATTTTCAGACAAACAAACCTGTTCTATAAAAAATAGTAAAGGGAGCACTACAGGCAGATAGGAAAAGACAGGAGAAAGAGGTTTGGAGAAGAGAGTAGAAATGAAGCCTATCACTGAGAATAAAAAGAGAGAGAAGGAAAATAAAATAAAATAAGATATGACATAGAAATTCCAGAAGTCAAAATAGTAGACAGTAGAAATTAAGTAGAGTGAAATTAGCCAGAAACAAAAGGACGGGTAGTCTTTGATTCACTAATATGAACTAACATCGTTGAGCAAAAGTTAAAGTTGAGAACATGATCTACCAGCAGAGAGAAAGAGGTTAGAAATTGGGCATTTGATGCTGAAGGAGACAATAAGGGTAAACAGGATTGATTGCATAGATCCAGAAATGGATAGCATAATACTGTGTGACGGTAGCACAATATTATATGTACTCTGAACAAAGATGAGTGTAAGTACAGTTGAAAGAGGAAGGCTAGTAGTATGTATGACACCAGAAGGAAAGATAGAAGATAAAGACTAGGATTGTATATCTTACTGAAACCTAGAGAGGCCAATGATGATGATTAAATGTACAAATATAAGAATGTTCTTAAAAAGAGGGAGATCAAATGAATATCAACATTGCAAGGTGTTGGAAATTGGATGATACAAGGGGAAAAATACAATCAATGCAAACTAGAGTCTATAGTTAATGGGAACATTGTAAGATGCTTCCATTAATTGTAACAAAGGCAATATACCAAAGTTAAAAGTCTATAAGAGGGGATTATAAGGGAGTGATATGGGATTCTTGGTGATGGTGGTGTTGTCTGATATTTTCATTGTATTTTACTTTATCTTCTATAGTTTCATTCTTCATCCCCCCTTTCCTCTTTCTTTGTGGAAGAAATGGAAATGTCCTCATATAAGTTGTGGAGGTGAATGCATAACTATGAGACTATACTGGGAATCATTGATTGTTTACTTAGAATGGATGGTATAGCGTGTGAATACAACTGTTTAAAAAATAAACAGAGGGCTAGAATTGCTGGAGAAAATGTGAGAGAGAGATGCACCTATTCACTGTTGGTAGGGAACTAGAATGGTGCAGCCCATCTGGAGGGCAGTGTGGTAGTTCCACAGGAGGCTAACTATAGAGTTGCCACACGATCCTGCAACCCCATTATTGTGTATACTTAGAAGAACTGAGAGCAGTGACATGAATGGACATTGCATACTGGTGTTTATGGCAGCAGTATTCATACTAACACACTAACAGATGGCAGTCCAGATAAAGTCATTTCTTTTGGAGAGAATGGGAGTTTGGCCAACAATATTAGGGAGACCTATCAGAGCTAACAAGGTGGATCAATTGGAAGCCCCACTGACAATAACAACTAGGGTAAACATTGTAATCCTCACAAAGCTCAATGCTCAACTCCCCCACCCAGAGACACCATGCAGCCATCAGCAAAGCAGATAGCAACACAGCAAGTGTTTATGCAGTCAAAGGAGGAAGGGCCACTGGCAAGTAGGATCATGGCACAATAAGCAGTGGGCTCTGAAGTGCTCTC
Organism: Choloepus didactylus; assembly: GCF_015220235.1. Lineage (NCBI taxonomy): Eukaryota > Metazoa > Chordata > Mammalia > Pilosa > Megalonychidae > Choloepus > Choloepus didactylus. The sequence goes on along the minus strand of NC_051334.1, from coordinate 46,133,581 downwards.
TATCACCCACAGTCAATGGGGAGACTGCCAATTTATCCTTACAAGTCTGAGACCCCACACTCTGCTCCCCATACCTGTCCTGCTCAGAGACACTCATAGGAACCCATAGAGAGGGTAGCACTCTCCATCCTTCACAGGCAGGAGGAGATTGCTATAACAAGTGTTTGCAGAACACCATTCAGCCCTGTGGGTGGAAGATCCCCTTCTCTCACCTAGAGACTGCAGAGAGCTTTGCTTGAAGAAGCTCCTTCTGCCACTGCAAGCACCACCAGCAGAGAACAGTGGGACTCCCAGTGGCATGAGATAAATCAAGCAGACTTAAATAACACCTCAAAGTCTCTGAAAATTATATATTCTCATTGAAACCACTGCCCAAAGAATAAGCTAGGGCTTGTGTGATAAATCTAAATAGGGTGACTGCCTGCTAAAATAAAATTTTAATTAGGAACCAGATTCTCCTAAGGTAATAGCCAGTATGTTCCAGGTACAATTGACAATCACCCACCACACCAAGAACCAGAGTATCACAATTTGTCTTGATACAAGAGAAACAACTGATGCCAACACTGAGATGAATCATATATTGCAATTATCTGACAAGAATTTTTGATGCGATTTTGTTGAGATATATGCACACCCCATATAATCCACCCAAAGTATACAATCAATGGCTCACAGCATCATCATATAGTTGTGCATTCATCACTACAACCAATTTTGGAACATTTTCATTACTCCTAAATAAAGAAAAAATTAAAATTAAAAAGAACTTCCCATATCCCTTACCCCCCTATTATTTATATATATTTTTATCTTTATTTTATTACTCATCTGCCCATACACTGGATAAAGGGAGTGTCAGTCACAAGGTCACATGATAAAAGCTATATAGTTATACAATCATCATTGAGAATAAAGGCATTACAATCCAACAGTTTTAGGTATTACCTTCTAGCTATTCTAATACACTAGAAACTAAAAAGGTGTATCTATATAATGCATAAGAATGCCCTCCAGAAATGACCTCTCAAATCCATTTGAAATCTCTCAGCCACTGAAACTTTATTTTGTTTCATTTCACTTCCCCCTTTTGATTAAGAAGATTTTCTCAATTCCATGATGCCAGGGCCAGGCTCATCCCTGGGAGTCATGTCCCATGTTGCCAGGGAGACTTACATCCCTGGGACTGACAAGAAATTTAAGACAATTATCATAAAAATGATTCAACAAGCAATTACAAATATATTTTAAAAATTAAAAAATTTTAAACTTCAACAAAGAAACAGAGGTTATAAAAAGAACTAAGTAGATATTAATAACTGAGAAATACAATAAGAGAAATAAATGCTCACTGGATGGGCTCAATAGTAGAGTGGAGGTGACAGAGGATAGAATCAGTGAACTTGAGAACAAATCAACAGAATTCCCTGAATCTGAATAACAGAGAAAAATGACCAAAAAAAAAAAAACAAAGCCTCAAGGACCTATAGGAAAATAGCAATACATCCAACAGTCATATCTTCAGAGACCCAGAAGGAGAGGAGATAGTAGATCTGGACGAGTATTCCAAGAAATAATGCCTGAAAATTTCACAAATATAGCAAGAGACATAAACCCACAAATTTCAGAAGCCAAGTTGGCCCCAAATAGGACAAAATCTCCTCCCCCCCCAAAAAAAAAATCTATGCCAGGAACTTCTGGGGAAGATGGCAGAGTAGAGAGCTGCAGGGCTTACTCTAGTGCACAGGCATAAACTGTCTTAACAACTGTTCTGGGGCTCCAGAGGCCAGGGGAGCACTGTGCAGCATCCACGGAAGAGCAGGATGAAGGGACTGAGAAACTATGGTGGAAAATTGTGAGAAACTCACTCTGCCATGGCTGCTGATGCCCATCCCCTGCTTTCAAGACTAGCAGCCTTGGATTCAGTCCCTGGATGGTTGGCTGCTGCAGATGGAGAGGGATGTGTAAGCCCTCCCATGGTTCACAGATTTTAGTCCACTGATTTAGACTACTAGGTCCCACTGTTTTAGCCAACCTCAGACGAGGGCCAATGCACCACTGTCTTGACCGCACCTCTGAAAGGGGCAAGCCAAGGGATGTTTAAAAAAAAACACACACATTGCCTTCTTAGAGCTAGAGGAAACAGCTTGCCTAAGGTGCCATCTACTGAGCAGGACAGGAAAGCACAGCCTCAGGAAGCCAACAAAAAGGTTTTTGGCATCTTTCCTGACCATCTCCCCTGAACCCTTTCCTTCTCTTCCCTTTTGGAACTTGTATGCATCCCCTTCATTGCTCCCTGGCCCATTTTGCCTGGGAAATACTGACAAACCAAGTTTCAAAGAGGAGCTTTAACATAAAGCAAATCAACAACAAAAACCCTAACAAGAGAAAGAAACTGACCTTCAGAATAAACTCATCAGTATAATCAGATGCCTAGACACCAGCAAAAAATTACAAGCTATACTAAGAAACAAGAAGATATGGCCCAGTCAAATGAACAAATTAAAAACTCTGAGGAGATACAGAATTTGGAACAAATAACCAAAGTTGTTCAAACAAATCTAAATCGATTCGAGGAGATGAAGAAAAACATGGCTAAAGAGATAAAGGATATTAAGGAGTCATTGACTAAGCAAGGGAAGAGGTGGGGCTAATTGAGATACACAGTGCCATCATGGAGCTTCAGGGAAAAGTTTGCTGAAGGGTGGCTCTTCCCCAAGAAAAGGGGAAAGGCACAGCCAGGCACCAACTGCAGCTTTTAATTTGTGAATTTGGATTACTGGGTTCCAGCTCCAAGGACAGCTACAGTTTCAACCCACCCAGGACATAAAGCAATCAGCAGCCTCTGTTTCAACCCTTCCCCTGGCAGGGGAGGAAGTGGGACTAATTGAGAGATACAGTAACTTCTTGGGGCAGTGGGGAAAAGTTTTCTGATGGGTGGCTCTTCCCCCAAGAAAACAGGGGGCATAGCCCAGTGCAGTTTCTGGCTTTTGATTAGAGAATTCAGATTGCAGGGTATGGATCCAAGAAATGGTTTCAACTTGCCCAAGTCAAAAGCAGCTGGCAACCTCTGTCTCAACCACACCCCCAGCAGGGATAGAGTCAGTTGAGAATTAAAGGTGAAGTACCAACTTAGAACTGTGGTAAACAATTGGCTGAAGAGCAATATCTGCTGGGCAGACCAGGAAAACACAAATTCAGGGAGCCATCAAAGAAAAGATTGGCATGCTTCTGGGTTTCCTCCATAGGCACTTCAGAATTTATCTACACCTCCTTCATGGATCCCTGGGACTGTTTGACTGGGAAAAACTAACTTGGGAAAGTCTTCTCTGTGGGAACCCTATTCCCAGAACTAGTGCTCTAGGTAAAAGCAGCTAGACATAACCAAAGGACTGTTAAAAATATAGAGAGGCAAATAAAAAACAAATAGAAAAGATCAGCATTCCTGGAGGAGGAAGAGGGAAAAGTAAGCTTCCTCCTGGGGGTGAAACAATTGCACTAATAGTGCAATACAAAAAAAAAAAAATGTATCATACATCCAGGGCAAGAATCAGATTTAAAGGGGCCAAAAAAAAATCTGATCAGTTAAACACAAGCTATTCTAAAGGTCTAGATTAAATTGAACCAAGAGTCAAGAGCTTTGACACAAATATAATCAACAAGAAAACCCTAGGCAAGAGAGAGAAATGGACATCCAGAGTAAACTCATCAAGAAAATCAGATGCCTAGACACCAGCAAAAAATTATAAGCCATACTAAGAAAAAAGAAGGTATAGCCCAAAGGAACAAATTAAAACCTCAGATGAGACAAGGATTTGAAACAACTAATCAAAGATGTTCAAACAAAGCTAAATCAATTCAAGGAAATGATGAAAAATATGGCTAAAGAGCTAAAGGATATTAGGAAGCAAGCATTGGGGATTACCATTGTAGTAGGCCAAGCCCTTGATCTTGGGGCTTGCACTTATGAAGCTTGTTACTGCAAAGGAGAGGCTAAGCCTGCTTAAAATTGTCCCTAAGAGTCACCCAAAGAGAGCCTCTTTTGTTTCTCAGATGTGGCCTCTCTCTCTAAGCCAACATTGCAGGTAAACTCACTGCCCTCCCCCCTGCATAGGACATGACTCCCAGGGATATAAATCTCCCTGGCAATGTGGGACATGACTCCCAGGGATGAGCCTGGACCCAGCATTGTGGGATTGAGAAATACTTTTTTACCAAAAAGGGGGAAGAGAAATGAAACAAAATAAAGTTTCAGTGACAGAGATTTCAAATGGTGTTGAGAGATCATCCTGGAGGTTATTCTTATGCACTGTATAGATATCCCTTTTTAGTTTCTGGTTAATGAGAATAGCTAGAAGGAAATACCTGAACCAGTTGAACTGTAATCTAGTATCCTTGATTCTTGGAGATGATTGTATAACTGTGTGGCTTATATGGTATGACTATGTGATTGTGAAAACACTGTGGCTCACACTCCCCTTATCCAGTGTATGCACAGATGAGTAGAAAAATTGGGGACAAAAGTAAATGAATAATAACAGGGGAAGGAGTATGAGATGTTTTGGTTGTTCTTTCATACTTTTATTTTTGTTTTTATTCTTATTTTCATTTTTATTTCTTGGAGCAGTGAAAATGTTCGAAAAATTGATTGTGATTAATGCACAACTATATGATGATATTGTGAACTATTGATTGTACACTTTGATTATCTGGTATGTGAATATATCTCAATAAAATTGCATTAAAAATGGGCAAAACACTTGAATAAACATTTTTCCAAAGAGGAAATACAAATGGCCAAAAAGCACATGAAAAGATGCTTAACATCACTAGCTATTAGGGGAATGCAAATCAAAACCACAATGAGATATGATTTCACACCTACTAGAATGGCCACTATTGAAAAATGGCAAACTACAGGTATGAGAGAGGATATGAAGATATAGGAAGACTTATTCACTGCTGGTGGAAATGTAAAATGATGCAGCCACTGTAGAAGACAGTTTTGTGCTTCCTCAGGAAGCTAAGTATAAAATTGTCATATGATCTGGTGATCCCACTACTAGGTATATACACAGAAGAACTGAAAGCAGGGACACGAAAAGACATTTGCATGTCAATGCTCATAGTGACATTAGTCACAATTGCCAAAAGACAGAAGCAACCCAAGTGCCCATCAACTGATGAATGTATAAACAAAATGTGGTATAAACATATGATGGAATATTATTCTGCTATAAGAAGGAATGAAGTCTTGATGCATGCAAAAACATGGATGAACCTTTAGGATATTATGTTGGGTGAAATAAGCCTGACACAAAAGGTCAAATATTGTATGATAGTACTAATATGAAATAATTATATTAACCAAAGTTTGAAGCCTCCTCAATATGATAAAGGACATATATGAAAAACCCGCAGCCAGTATAGTGCTCAACGGTGAGAGACTGAAAGTTTTTCCTCTAAGATCAGGAACAAGACAAGGATGTCCATTGCCACCACTATTATTCAACATTGTGCTAGAAGTTCTAGCCCATGCAATTTGGCAAGAAAAAGAAATAAATGGCATCCAAATTGGAAAGGAAGAAGCAAACTCTCATTATTTGCAGATGACATGATCTTATATTTGGAAAATCCTGAGAAATTGATGACACATCTACTTGAGCTAATAAACAAATTTAGCAAAGTGGTGGGATACAAGATTAATGCACTTAAGTCAGTAATGTTTCTATATGGTAAAAATGACATAACTGAAGTGACATTCAAGAAAAAGATTCCATTCCCAATAGCAACTGTTCTAGTTTGCTAATGCTGCCAGAAAGCAAAACACCAGAAATCGACTGGCTTTTATAAAAGGAGGTTTATTTGGTTACACAGTTACAGTCTTATGGCCATAAAGTGTCCAAGATAATGCACCAACAATTGGGTACCTTCACTGGAAGATGGCCAATGGCATCCAGAAAACCTCTGTTAGCTGGGAAGGCACGTGGCTGGCGTCTGCTCCAAAGTTCTGGTTTCAAAACGGCTTTCTCCCAGGATGTTCCTCTCTAGGCTTCAGCTCCTCAAAAATGTCACTCTTAGTTGCTCTTAGGGCGTTTGTCCTCTCTTAGCTTCTCTGGAGCAAAAGTCTGCTTTCAAAGACCATCTCCAAAATGTCTCTGTAAGCTGAAGCTCCTCTCTCAGTTCCAGTGCGTTCTTCAAAGTGTCCCTTTTGGCTGTAGCTCCTCTTCAAAATGTCACTCACAGCTGCACTGAGTTCCTTCTGTTTGTCAGCTCATTTATATGGCTCCAGTGATTTAATTTAGACCCACCCTGAATGGGTGGGGTAACACCTCCATGGAAATTATACAATCAGAGTCATCACCCACAGTTGGTGGGGTGCATCTCCATGGAAACACTCAAAGAATTACAATCTAATCAACACTGAAACATCTGCCCACACAAGATTACATCAAAGATCATGGTGTTTGGGGGGACATAATACATTCAAACCGGCACAGCAACTAAAAAAATTAAGTACCTGGGAATAAACTTAACCAAGGATGTAAAAGACCTCTACACAGAAAATTACATAACTCTACTAAAAGAAACAGAAGGGGACCTAAAGAGATGGGAAAATATTCTGTGTTCATGGATAGGAAGGCTAAATGTAGCTAAGATGTCAATTCTACCCAAACTGATCTACAAATTTAATGCAATTCCCATCAAAATTCCAACAATCTACTTTGCAGACTTGGAAAAGCTAGACATCAAATTGCTAAAAATATTCTAAAAAAAGAAAAACAAAGATGGAGGACTTACATTGCTTGACTTTGAAGCCTACTATAAAGCCACGGTAGTCAAAACAGCATGGCATTGGCACAAAGATAGACATACTGATCAATGGAATTGAATTAAGAATTCAGAAATTAGACCTCCAGATCTATGGTCAACTGATTTTTGATAAGGCCCCAAAATCCACTGAATTGGGACATAACACCCTCTTCAACAAATGGGGCTAGGAGAATTGGATACCTATTTCTAAAAGAATGAAAGAGGACCCCTACTTCACACCCTATACGAATTAATTCAGCATGGATCAAAGATCTCAATATAAGAGAATGCACCATAAAACTCCTAGAAGATAATGTAGGGAAACATATTCAAGACCTAATATTAGGAGGTTGCTTCTTAGACCTTACACCTAAAGCACAAGCAATGAAAGAAAAAATAGATAAACGGGAACTCCTCAGAGTTAAAAGCTTCTGTACCTCAAAGAAATTTGTCAGAAAGGTAAAGAGACAGACAACTCAGTGGGAGAGAATATTTGGAAACCATCTATCTGATAAGAGGCTGATGAAAATCTTACAACTCAAGGACATTAGTACAAATAGCCCAATTATAAAGTGGGCAAAAGATGTGAAAAGACATTTCTCTGAAGAGGAAATACAGATGGCTGAAAAGCACATGAAAAAATGTTCATCTTCACTAATTATTGGGGAGATATCATCTCACACCAATAAGAATGGCTGCCTTTAAACAAACAGGAAACTTAAATGCTGGAGAGGATGTGGAGAAATTGGAACACTTATTCATTGCTGGTGGGTCTGTATAATGGTACAGCCACTTTGGAAGAGAGTTTGGTGGTTCCTAAGAAAACTAGGTATTGAGTTACCCTACGATCCAGCAATTTCACTTCTTGGTATTTACCCAGAGGACCTGAAAACAGTGATATGAACAGTTATTTGCACACCGATGTTCATAGCAGCATTGTTCACAATCATCAAGAAATGGAAACAACCTAAATGTTCTACTTCAGAAGAGTGGAAAAACAAAATGTGTTACATACATATGATGGAATACTATGCAGCAGTGAGAAGGAATGAGGCCATGAAGCATATGACAACATGGATGAACCTTGAGGATATAATGTTGAGTGAAATAAGTCAGTTACAAATGGATAGATATTGTATGTTACCACTAATGTGAACTCTGTGAAAAATATAACACAAGTGTATTATATTGTAGAATAAAGGAGACCTAGAGATAGACATTATCTAGTGAAGGGGGAATGATAATTTAATAAGAACAGATAAGATATTGAGGGTAATCTTAATCATATGGGAATGCTCAGGAATGATTATGGTTCATTAATTTTCTTTTGGTATGGTAGGAGCATATTGGAAGCAATAAAGTTATTTCAGGATATTGTTTTTTCTTATTCCTTTGTTGTTTTACTTGGAATTTTTTATTTTTTGATAAATAAAGTTAATTTAAAAAAAAAATCATAGAATTAGAATCTAGAATAGGTTACCAGGAAATAGAATGAGGGTAAAGAATGGGAAGCTGATGCTTATTTTTTACAGAATTTCTAACTAGGTTGATAGTAAACATTTGGAAATGGCTAGAGTGGATGGTAGCACATTACTGTGAGTATAATTAACAATGCTGAATTGTGTGTGAATGTGGCTGAAAGGGGAAGTTTGGGGCTGTGTATGCCACTATAAAGAAAGATGGAGGATAAAATATGGGATTGTAAAACACAGTGAACCCTGTTGTGGATGATGACTGTGGTTAGTAGTATAAATATAAGAATGTTCTTTTATGCACTATAACAAATATACATGGCTATTATTAAGTGTCAATAAAAGGATGGTAGGTGGGAAAAAATACACCTAATGCAAATTATGGACTATAGTTAACAGTAATGTTTTAATATTCTCTCATCAATTGTAACCAAGATACCACACTAATGCAATGTGTCAACAATAGGGGGATTGGGGAACACTTTTTTGTCATGATTTTCTGTAAACCTACAACTTCTTTAATTAAAAAAATCATAATTTTTTAAAACCATTATACTAAGTGAAAGAAACCAAATACAAAGTATTACATATTGTATGATTCCATATATATTACATATAAATATAAATAAATCTCTAGAGACAGAAATAGATTAGTGGTTATGTAGGGCTGGGAAAGAAGAGAGGGATTGAGAGGTGACTGCTAAGGGGTATGGGGTTTTTCTTTTTGCAGTAATGAAAATGTTCTAAAATTGACTGTGGTGATGAATGCACAAATCTGTGAATATACTAAAAGCCATTGATTGTACACTTTTTATGGATTGTATGGTATGTGAATATATCTCAATAAAACTGCTTTGAAAAATAAATCTGGAGTAGCTATATTCATATCATACAAAATAGGTTTCAGGGATTAAGGGAGATGTTACATAATGATAAAAGTGTCAATTCACCAAGAAGACATAAAAATTCTAAATTTATATGCATGTAACAAAAGAATTTCAAAATACATGCAGCAAAATCTGATAGAACTAAACAGAGAAATGGACAAATTCACAATTACAGTAGTACATTTTTCAATTCTTCTCTCTCAGTACTCAATAGAACAAGTATTCAGAAAATCTGCAAGAATATAAAAGAAATGAACAAAACTATCAACCACCTGGGCCTAACTGACATTTATAAAAAACTTCACCCAATAACAGCAGAATATACGTTCTTTCCAAGTAAACAGAACATTCACCAAGATAGACTACAGCCTAGATGATAAAACAAACCTTAACAAATTTAATAGAATTGAAATAATGCAAAGTATGTTATCTGACAATAATGGAATTAAACTAGAAACTAGTTACAGAAAGACATCTTGAAAAATCCCCAAATACTTAAAAATTAAACAACACACTTTTAAATAACCCGTGGGTCAAAGAGTAAGTCCCAAGAGAAATACGAAAATGTTTTGAGCTGAACAAAATTGAAAGTACAACATAACAAAATTTATAAGTTGCAACTAAAGTAGTTCTTAGCAAGAAAATTATGGCATTATATGCTTATATTAATAAAGAAGAGGATCTCATATCAGTAATCCAAACTTCAACATTATTAAACTGGAAAAAAAGAGCAACATAAGTTCAACAGTTCTTTTCACTTTACCTTGGGATAAACAGTGAACCACTGGGTGGTAGAAAAGACTTTTGATGTCACTCATGTCATTTCAACATGTAGTATTGTTTCCACTTTACAATGTAATATAACCTAATAGTCAAATCCATTTAATCTGTCACACATAAGCTTCAATACACTGGAATGGAACCAACAAATGATGAGAGTGGCTCTGTCAACCTGTCTGCATTAAAGAATTGCCATTTTACTCTCAGGAAACCATGGGCCCTGTGCACAATACGCAACAGCCTTCCAAACAGCTTAACTGAGTGAGCCCGCCAGTGTCAGTCTGCAAATTGACTGTTGATAAAGCTTAATTTCTTTCTTATTTTTTTAAAAGAAAAATCATAATATTATCTTCCCACACTCTAGTGAATCATCTCATGTACCCCAGTTCAGAAATCTTTGGGCTAGAGAATAAAGTGACAAAAGGGCCTAGTTATGAAGCAATTTCACCTCTGAGAAGCTCCCATGAAACACAGTCACCACAGACAGAACACTTAGAGTCTAAAGTGAACCTATGTAAAAGGTAGCTATTTCTGAGGCTAAAATAATCTTTTGGAGAAACACTGTATTTGGTTAAGAGAATAAGTTGTCAGCCAGTAGGTCTCTGCCTCCTTATGTGTTGTATTGTGACTATCCTCTAAACACCACATTCCACCGTCAGCTTGAAATTTAAAGCCAGCTGGTCTCACTCCACCGCCATTCATTATGTTGCATTGTTTTACGAGAAATGTGATTTCTTTGGCAGCAGACATGTTGGTCCCAAGGAAACTTGTTTTCACATTTTACTGTGTGGATTTTTAACATGTATTTATCCTGGACACAGAATATGTAGTCTTCAAAAAACTGAGCCTATTCAAACAGTTATTAGATTTATACATGCTGCTCCATTCTCTCCATTCTCTCCAGCTGACTTTATTTTAAATATTTCTTAAAATTAAGTTTAAAGCCCCATCTTTGTTGGCTCAGATGCTCACAGGGGATTTGGCACATGCTTTTCCAGTTCAGGATCATCTTCTGTTGCTAAGAGACTTGCATATGCTTAGGGATGACAGAATGATTGGTAGAAAATATACTCAGGAACTAATCTATGAGTGGCCTTTTTTATGCAAAGACTCTTGGTCATGTTAGGCTTTTCAAAGAGAAGGTATCTTCCTTTTCTTTTGACAACATTGGGAGTACAAACCTGAAATTCAAGAATAATCCATCACTATCATGGTCAACTTGATTCAACATTCAGGGAGACGTGACCCTGTAAGGACTTGAATTTTCCTTTTAAATTTCAAATATCTGCCTTAATACAAAATGAATAGGAAAGTAAAAGTATTTAGCCATTATACATGTTTACACATACCGAGTACATTAGTTATCTATTGCTATATAATAAATTACCCAATTTCAACTCGACCCCAGGTAGGGATGAGGGAAACAAAAGCTGATGTATTGTCCTCCTTCCAATGTGACTGAGTACTTCCCATACTATACTGAAGAAATTTTTTTAAATTTGCATTTTAAGATGAAACAAAAGTAGCAGGTTCATTCCTGACTTTTTGGGGTTCCCAAAATATTAATATGTTGAATATTTCCTCTGTAGCTGGACTCACACAAAAAAACTTTCCCTGGTTTTGCTTCTCTGATGTCCTAATGTATGCCATCTTGTGGCTATTACAATAAGGTAATGAGGAAGTTGTTGTTTACTGTTACCACAATGAATGCACTAATATAAACTTGGTAGCATTGGTGAGTTTGCTGATTACTTAATTCAATATTTGCTGTGTATTCTATATAGGGAATCAATGCTGTGAGGGACTGAAGAAGTAGTACTCATGTACACGCATAAGCTTCTAAGGAAACTACACAAAACACAGCACGGCCAGTTTCCTCAAGAAAACTTGAGATTATCTAGCTCATTTAAATTATTATATGCATTTGAAACATATATTTACTCCTCTAAATTAAAAGAATTATCAGCATTGAGTAAGAGCTACATAAGTTTTCTATTATTTCTATAAATATTATTAGTATTAAATGCAGTAAGGCATATGAAACTATATTTTGTTATCTGTGGACAGATTCCAAGAATTCACAATGATTTGTTGTGGTTCTATTAAGATCAGTAAAAAATTACCACTTTTGTGTTTCTCTTTTCTAATTGTTCCCTGCAGTCTAATGAAATGATCCTAGAAAGAAAAGAAAACATCCACAATTTAGCAGATTACAACAATGCACATTTATCATCTCATAGTCTCTGTGAGCCAGGTGTTTGGGCACAGCTTGGCTGGGTTCTCTGCCTCAGGGTCTCCCATGAGGTTGCAATCAAGGTATCAGCTAAGGCTAGAATCTTATCTGAAAGCTCAACTAGGGAACGATCCACTTTCAAGCTCACTACATGATTGTTGACAGGATTCAGTTCCTTTTCAGTCATTGGACTGAGGATCTCAGTTCCTTGCTGGCTGTTAGTTAGGGTTTGCCCTTGGTTCCTTAACATGTAGGCCTTCTAAACAAGGGAGAGAGTCTGCTAGCAAGATGGAGGTTAAAAACTCATAATCTATCACAAAGCTGATATCTCCTCAACATCAAGGTGTTCTACTGACTATAATCAAGTTATTCAGAGAGAGCGGATTACACAAGGCTGTGAATATCCAGAGACAGGAATATTTGGGGGCTGTCTTGGAAGCTGTCAACTACACTGAGACACAAGGTCCTTCTCCCTTTCATTATGGCCACTTTCAGCCTTCTCATCTCTTAATGATATATACAGGGCATACACCCAATAAAAAAATCCTTTTTGCTCATAAGTAATAATGTACCAGCAATTCAGCCAGATTCAGGTCAAAAAAATGGCAGATAGGGCTTTATATCAAGTGTTTTTATTTTTCAACTCCTGATATCAATACACATTTTTCTTTCTTGTTTTATCATCTCTACCACTATAGGAGTCAGTATATTTTTTTCTCAAAGTTAAAGAAACAAATTAAAAATGGAAGTTAAACATTTTCCATTCTAAGACATGCTCTAGGTGCTTAAGACTTTGAGATTCCAGGCCCAAAGGGACCCAAGCCACTTTCAGGGCTCATGCAGGCCTGTTTCATGGATCTAGACTCCTGAGAGTGGACTGTGCCAAGGAGTGGCTGGTGGTTGGGGTGGAAGGGGTGCCAGAGAGATGGAACTCGGGCACATGGGCTCAGTATTTAGCCAGAGGTAGAAATAAAAGGGGGCAGGGGCTTCACATCTAGGGGCCTCCATTAGTACTCTCCTCTCAAGCCCTGAAAATATTTGGGGTGGGCCTGCCCTTGGGAATGTAGTCTTCCTGTTCAATGGCCCATTCTGGGGGTCAATGGCAATATTGCAAAAATGCTATTTATTCCATTAAAAATCACTTGTGACTTTTCCTGTCATCACCATGTAGCCTATTGGCTGAGGCAGACTGTTGTTTAATTTGTCAATAGTTTCTTATGAACTGATGCAAGTGAACTGTTGTGACAGATTGTTTCTTCAGAGGACTTTTTAAATTTCCTGTTGATTGTGTTACCCAGAATTGAAAGTCATGTACGTAAGTGTATCTACTGTGCATGCTTGCAAAATGTGATGGCAGGAAGTACAGTGAGATGTTGGAGATAAATCCTGGAAATGCCACAGTTATCTGATAATTCATAATTGAGCAAATGATGAGAAAGCCACATGTGTATATCGGAATGGTGATTATTTTGGTCTAAATACACTACACCTTTTATGTGCTCTTAAATTCATATTTTTTCCTTGTTGAAAAGCTCCCCAGACACTGACAGAAGCTCATTTTCTTTTATTCTACACAGAATTTTCAAAATCTTGATTATCTAGTTTCCCAGCATACAGCAGATTAGAAACGATATACTGTGTGGTGTGGAATTGGTTTTGTTTTTAAGATGTAATGTGAGATTTTTTTCCTGCTTGCAGAAAGCTACTTGCTATCAGGTGAGGAGGTTTTTACAAACTGAAAACCTGGTTTTTCCTAAAGCTTTAAAGTTAAACATACAAATCTTATTATTCTATTTATAAACCTAGTAAAGTTTAACAATGACACAGAAGCTTTTGATTGATGTTTGTCCCATTTAACTAAACTCTCTCATGAATTTTAAACCACCCTAATAAATGGAATGAGTCCATTTGCTTTTTAAGCACCTTAAATACCTGGCTAACAAATAAAACACTCCCAGCAATTAAGTAATTCTTATAAACATAATAAATTTAACTCAAAGGTAATAGTGAATCTTAAAGTTCTCTTATATATCCAAACATGTCAGTATTATTTCCTTAAAACTATGGGCAGGTAGTCAGAAAAGCTATGAGAAATTCATCCAGCTATCCTTTTAATATCTATGAGTTGTGTTGCAAAGGATGGAAAAATGGAGGATTCTGTCAAGTTCAAGATATTTAGATATTTAAACCTAAACATGAAGACTTAAAATATCTCATCCTGTGGTCGTGAATATTCTTAATATCACTGAATTTTATACATGAAAGTGTTTAAAATGGGAAATTTTATTGTTAACAAAGTAAAATAAAAAAAAAAAAAATCCTATCCTGTGAAGGAGCAGCCAAATGTTGCAGGTTCTGTGAGTGGATGAAAGAAATTGGGAATAATGAACACAAACCAGGGACATGGAGTATGTGATCATCCTTTCATTAAGTTATATGAGACAAGACACTGTGAGTGTAAAATGCAGGACCCTGCCCAGCAGTTGGGATCAGGAGTTAGCTGCAGCACCAGACCTCATGCCTCATCTGATATCTTTGGACATTATGTGGCATCAACTGGCAAAAAATATTGCGAATAGTGTAATGGGCTGATAAACAAACCCCAAATTTCACTGGCTTAGCTCAATACAAGTTTATTCCTCACTCTCAAGAAGTCAAAGGCAGCTGTTCCTGGCCCAGGGTTTCCCTCCAACAGAGACTCGGAGATCAAGCTCATTTAATCTTGTGGGGCTGAATGAGAAGACAGAGCATGGAAAAAACATGCTAGCTTTTAATTGCCAGCTTTTATTTCAGATAATCTGAAGTGTCACAACACCTCTGCTCATAATCCATGGGCAGGAACTAGTCACATGACCCCACCAAGATGAACAGCTGAGAAATGTGGTCTAGTCATGTGCTCAGGATCAGGACATGGTTTTGGTGAGCATCTGGCCAGTTTCTGCCAGAGCCAGCATAAGTATTTTAGAGGGTGTATTAGTTTTCTATAGCACAGTTTCAGTGACTCAGGAGTCCAGGCATGAGTTAGCTGGCTCCTCTGCTCAGGGTCTCACCAGGTTGTAATCAAGGTGTCAGCTGCATTATGGTTTTCATCTGAAGCTTGGAGTCCTCTTCCAAGCTCACTAATTGCTGGCATAATTCAGTTCCTGTGGTTGTAGCACTGAGATCCCCATTTTTTTTGTTGTTGACTATTGCCCAGGGGTTGCTCTCAGCTCCTAGAGGCCACCTTCAGGTACTAGCCACGTTGCTATCTCATGACACACAATCCACATCTTCAATGACAGCAGGAGAACATCTCTCTGATGTTATACATTCTTTTAAAGGTCACCTGATTAGGTCAGACCCACACAAGGTAATTGCCCATTGGATTAGTTCAAAGTTAACTGATCAGCAACATAATAGAAGTGATATGCCATCATATTCACAGGTTCCTCCACACTCAAGGGGAGGAGATTATACAAGGGGGCCATCTTAGAATTCTGGCTACCTCAGAAGGTATACTTCTTTTAACACCAGGAAGATTTAAAATGAAAAACAGAAATATATGAGAATCAATTCTGTGTTTTAATATTTCTGCATTAAGGAATCTGTGCATATTTGGTATTTCTGTACTTACGTTTGATAAAATATGTCTAGTTAGACTAACAAGTCAACCTTGTAATTCCCATCTAAAATTATAATTATATAATTAATTTAGGAAGTTGAAACCATTCTAGTATCTTACACTTTAAAAGAATTTAAAGTTGAGCTCTTGTCACAGTTACCATAACAGGACTCCATGTCTGTACTCTTTATCGGTTTGACTTTTTGGAATTCAAAAGAGTACCTCTTCTGAATTCTTTCTTCTGCTCATGGAAATCCATAATCTTCACTGAGGTTGTAGCTAACTTCCTCACTCTTGATTAGGTAACTGCATTTTTAAATATCCAATATCTATTTTCCAGACTTTTAAGATAAATGAGTCACATATAAATAACTTAATAAGGCCATAGGATCAAATATCCAAGTCATATGACTGTAAAGTATTTTACTCTACCTTCCCATGCCCAACTCCACAACCCCCAACAAATACCCAAAGATGCCAATTACAAAAATAGATGATAGTTAATTCTATATGTGTAGTAACACAGCTTAGATTGGCAGGAATTGGAGACAAAAGGGGTCCATCTTCCACAAGCCCATCTACCTATTAAGTGTGGCTACCCATTTCCCTTGCTCCAGCTGCAACCAACTTGGCAACAGGGCAGGGAACAGGGTGAGGCAATTGAGGTTCCTGGGGCACAAAATGTAAGGAGGCATGCACTCTCAGGCATGTGCTGGGGAAGGTGCCCAAACCTCTCCACAGTGCAAGCACAGTATAGGCACCTGAGTGTATTGCCTCATCTTTCAGAGCAGCACCACCTATCCAAACTCTCTGACCAGTCAATCCCATATCTACCATATCAAACCCATTACAAAACTGCTTAAAAGTAACCTTTGTTATGTACATATGATTTTTTAAAAATCATACAATTCAGATTTGCAAAATTTAATGACATAAAAAATCACCACTCAGAAATAACTACTCTTCACATTTTGAAGAATGACTTTTCAGTCTTTTTTATGCATGGATATAATTTTAATACAATCATAGGCTCAAACTGTACATGCTGGCTTGGGTCTTCTTTTTTGTTTTGTTTTACTTCTCACTGTATTACAAATATTACTCCATTAAAGATCTTCCATGACCTTTTTAAATTTTTATTTTGAAATACTTTCAAACTTAAAGGATAGATGCAAAATTAATACAACCCTATGTAGAAAACTCCAACATACCACTATCTCCCCCAGATACCCACATACACAAATTTTAACATTTTGCCATATTTTCCATATCTATATATCTATCCATCTATCTGTCTATCAATCCATTTCCTGAACAGTTGAGTGCAGGTTGTATACATCATGCTCCTTGAATACTTAATATTACCATGTGCCTTTCCTAAGAACAAGGATATTCACTTGTATAACCACGTTAAGTGCTGTTATCAAGTTCAAGCAATTTAACATTGATACAACATTTAGAGACTATATTCCAATTTTTCATATGTCCCAATAATATCCCTTTAAGACTTTTCTCCTGCCTTGCTATATCCCATGAAGGATCATGTACTGCATTTAACGTCATTGTTTCTTTAGTTACTCTTTTTTTTCACTTGTGGGAATATATATACAGCATAATTTTTTCCATTTAAACCACTCCCAAACATACCATTCGATGAGATTAATCACATTCAGAATATTGTAGTATGTTCACCACCTTCCATTACTAAAACTTTCCCTTCTCACCAAAGAGAAATCCTACACCCCATTATGCATTAACTCCCCATTCCCCCTGCCTCCCATGCTGGCAAACTGTTTGTACTCTAATTTCTGTCTCTGTGAGTTTGCATATTCTCCAATATATTCTTTCCAGTTACCATAGGGCTTAAATTTAGCATCTTAAATCTATATCTCATTTGCTTTGATACTAACTTCAATAGTATACAAATTATGTTCCTATACCCCTCCAAACCCCTGCCTTTATGTAGTTCTTGTCACAATTGCATGTTTATTCATTATGAGTCCCAAATCACTGATTTGTCATTGCATTTTATGAATTTGCCTTTTAGATCCTGTTGGTAGGAAAAAGTGGAGGTATAAACCAAAATGCAATAGTGTTGCCATTTATATTTACCTGTGTCGTTACCCTCACGGGAGATCTTTATTTCTTCATGCAACTTTGACCTATTGTATAATGTCCTTTCCTTTCAACCTGCAGAACCCCCTTCAGCATTTCTTGTAGGGCCAGTCTGGTGGTGACGAACTCCCTCAGCTTTTGTTTCTCTTGGAATGTCTTAATCTCTCCCTCAGATTTGAAAGACAGTTTTGCCAGATACAGAATTCTTAGGTGACAATTTTTTCCTTTCAACACTTTAAATATGTCATCAACTGCCTTCTTGCCTTCATGGTTTCTGATGAGAAATGGGCACTTAATCTTATTGAGGCTCCTTTGTATGTGACACATTGCTTCTCTCTTGTGGCTTTCAGAATTCTCTCTTTATCTTTGGTATTTGACAGTATGATTATAAAATGCTGCAGCATTGGTCTATTTTGGTTCATCCTTTTGGAGTTCATCAAGCTTCTTGGATGGGCATTTTCATGTCATTCTCTAAATGTAGGAAATTTTCAGTCATTATTTCTTTGAATATTCTCTCTGTCCCTTTCTCTCTTTGTTTTCCTTCTGGGACTCCCGTAATGTATATATTGGTATGCATGATGATGTCTCACAGGTTCCTCAGGCTCTGTTCACTTTTCTTCATTCTTATTTTTTATACTCCTCAGACTGATTGATTTCAATAGTCTTATTTTCAAGTTCACTGATTCTTTATTCTACCAGCTCCAATCTGCTATTGAACCCATCTAGGGAATTTTTAATTTCTTCAGTTCTATTTGAATCTTTTTCATAATTTCCATCTCTGTATTGAAAATCTCTTTGTGTTCATCTATCACTTTCCTGATATCCTTTAACTTTTTGTGCATGTTCTCTTTTAGCTCTTTCAGCATATTTAGGTCCATTTTCTTAATGTCTTTGTATGGTATGTCCCAGGTCTGTTCTCCCATGGGATGGTTTCTAATGATTTAATCTTCTCCTTTGCCTGGGCCATCATTTCCTGTTCCTTTGTTTGATTTGTAATGTTTTGTGGAAACCCAGAAAGTTTGATAATTTAATGTGTTGTGGCTGAAATTTAAACTCTGTGACATCTGTTCCTTAATCTTGTATCCAGCTAGTATTACGACTGGGTTTTCCTTGGGTGCCTGGAGCTAACAAAGAAAGAAGGAAACAGAAAACACCTTTCTCAGTCTTTGCAGCTTGACCTGTGCTTGCACTCTCCTTCAGGGCTTATCCATACAATGGGTTGTATGAGAATAGCTCCAGGCCAAACATAGGGGCCTTGCTGATTCTTTCTGCACATGCATCTAGTCTGGGGCATGCACATTGTCCTAAGAATTCCCCAATTTACGTGGCTACCAATGTCCCGTCTTCCCTAGGAAACAATTTCCTCATGGTCCCACACTGTATGTCCCACAACCAGCAATCCCTTGCCCTAGGCATCATGACTTGACTGCCCTCCCACAGCATTCTGCAGGAGAGCTTGGTGAACCGCCTTCTACATGCAGGGCAAGTTCTGGAATTCAAGTATGTCAGGCCACTACCAGACAGATTAGACCAAACATACATGCTCCATTATGTGCACGAGGGTTACTCTGCTCCCTCCAGAATCAGGACCAGGGATATGTAATGGGAGCACAGGCCAGCCCTGCACCAAGTCAATAAGGGGTAAGGAGGGTCATCCTGGGCATCACGACATCCTACCACTTTTTTTTTAAGAGAAGTTGTAGGTTTACAGAAAAGTCATGAATAAAATACAGAGTTCCCATGTACCACCCAGTAATTAACTCCTTGTATTGGTGTGGTACATTTGTTACAATAGATGAAATAATATTTTTGTAATTGTACTAACCATATTCCATAGTTTTTATTAGGGTTCGCCCTTTGCATTGTACAGTTCTATGGCTTTTTTTTTTTTATTTTTATTCTATTAACATATATGCAACCTAAAATTCCCCCTTTTATATACATATATACATATCTATTAACTTATATACAAACTAAAATTCCCCTACCATCACCATCATCCATTACCAAAACTTTTCCATCAACCCAAATACAAACTCTGAATAATTTAAGCATTAACTCCCTAATACCTACCCCACCCCTGCCCCTGGTAACCTATATTCTGGTTTCTGACTCAATGGGTTTGCTTATACTATTTCATACCACTGAGATCAAACAATATTTGTCATTTTGTGTCTGGCTTATTTCACTCAGCATGATGTCTTCAAGGTTCATCCACGTTGTTGCATGTATCAGAACTTCATTCCTTTTTACAGCTGAATAATATTCCATCATATGTGTATACCATATTTTGTTTATCTATTCATTGGTTGATGGACACTTGGGTTATTTCTATCTTTTGGCAATTCTGAATAGTGCTGCTATGACCGTCGGTGTGCAAATATCTGCTTGAGTCCCTTCTTTCAATTCTTTTGGGTATATACCTGGTAGTGGGATTGCCAGGTCATGTGGTAGTTCTATACTTAGCTTTGTAAGGAACTGCCAAACTGTCCTCCACAGCAGCTGCACCATTTTGCATTGCTACCAGTAATGAATGAGTGTTCCTACTTCTCCAAATCCTCTCCAACACTTGTAATTTTCTGTTTTTTTTAATAGTAGCCATTCTAGTTTGTGTGAAATTGTATCTCACTGTGGCTTTTTTTAAATTCAATTTTATTGAGATATATTCACAGACCATACAATCATACAAAATGTATAATTAATTGCTCAGGGTACCGTTATATACTTGTGCATTCATCACCACAATCAATTTTTGAACATTTTCATTACCACACACAAAAAAAGAATAAGAATAAAAATTAAAGTAAAAAAGAACACTCAAAACATCCCATACCCCCATCCCTCCATATTGTTCATCTACTTGGTCCTCATTTTTCACTGTGGTTTTGATTTGCATTTTCCTAATGGCTAATGATACTTTTAAGAAGCATTTTTCTTGATTCAGTGTTTTCCCTGTTACTGCAGTCCTTTAAGTGTTTTCTGGAGTTTTGAAAAAGATGTTTCTGCTAGTTGTTTCAAGTTTCTGCATGCGTGTGTGTGTGGGGCGGGAGACCTGAAGTGTCTAACTCTACCACCTTGGTGGCTACAACTTCCTTTTTAAGGCTTGTGTAATACTCCATTTTGGACCTATATCATAGTTTATTTACTCAATCTCACACTGTTGGAAATTTAGATTGTTTCCAATTTCTCTCTACTATAAATATCACTGCTATGAACATCCCTGGGTTACAGTTTTGCACTCATCCTTAATTATTTCCTTTGAATAGAGTTTTAAATATGGAAGATTTTTTATAAAAGAGCATGTGAACTTTGAGGATTTAGTACATCTTGCCAAATGTCCCTCCAGAAAGGCTATACCAGTTTTTATCCTGGATTTTTAGATGCAGAGGGCCTAATCAAGAAAACTGTAATACTAATAATTGCAATCAGTATTTCTAGAGAGTTTGACTGTCCAGACTTAACTTCTTCTGATTTTACATATGTTATCTCATTAAGTCTCAAACTTCCTGAAGGTAAGTGTTGTTATCCCCATATGGCAGATAAGAAATCCAAGGCTCATAAAGGTTAATGTTCCCAAGTTCATACAGCTGGAAAGCCAAAGCATTGGTGTTCAAATCCAGTTTAGCTAATTCCACAACCCATGTTCTTAATCATTATATGAAAGAACTGTGCCAAGGTCATCAGACCACAAGGCCATCATGTTACATAACAGGACATTCGCCATCATTGTCAAGAAGTTTGGACACCTTTTCCAGCACCTGCCAATAGCAGCAAATAACCCAAGAGACCCTTCAGTGGTAGACCATCCTTGAAGGGCAAACATACACAAGAGCAGCTACCTAACCCAGAGCTCTCCCACCACTACTGAAAGAAGAACTTTCAGGTCAACTTATATTCTAGGCCTTTGAAGAAGGAACCTGGGGTTTCTGTCAATATTACCTACTAAAATAAGCAGCCACAGCATTGCTAGTTATGCTTCTCCATTTTTCATCCCCCAATGCAATGGGATATGTTCAGACCTCTGCATATTTCCACGATTGTAGAGTCACTACATGATGAACTTGGAGAGCACAACCTCTTGTGACAGTCTTATTTTGAATCAACATGTGAAGCCAGAATTTGGGCAGAGATGAATAAATGAAGTAAACTTGCAGAATTTTGTTTCCTATCACTTTCAGTGCCAGCACCTAGGGAGGCACCATGTCTAAAAAGAAAACACATGAACAAAACCCCCAAAAGGGACATCCTTCTGCCCCACTACTCTAACTTCTTGCATCTCAATCATGTGCTGACATTAAATGAAGATGACATACCTGAAAAGGCTGCAGTGGGACTGCCCATTTTTTTTTCTCTGATTTTAGGAGGGCCCCAGAGGCCCTTAGGTGCAGCTGCTGAGAAATTCAGATTTTAACTACAAATTGTGTTAAGATTGGCAGATGGGAAAGCTAGAACACTAATCTATTTCAGGAAATGAGGCTCCAGCTTTTGGTTTCATGAGAGGGGTATTGGCTGCTGCTTTTGGAATTCACACTGAAGCTCAGCTCTCCATCCTGCTCTGCAATTTGAGCCCTCAGCTGGCAGGTTGGTCCAGGAGGCTTAGGCAAAGACGTTTGTGTGCTACTCCATTTAGAAAGGAAAGTCTGGGAAACCACTCTGATTCCAATCTTCTCTACATGATAGTAATGCAATTGTATACAACCTAAAGACTCAAATGCCCCATGTGAAAACCTGAGGAAATGAGCCTATCATGACCAGGGAACCCTTAATAGCTCTGGAGAATGGAGTCCTTAAAACTCAGCAGCACCCAATTCTACCTCAATCAAACAGACACAACCTTAATTTGCTTAAAGGAGAAACAAACACAAACAGAAAATTTTAACAACAGGAAACATTTACTTAGAGGTTACTATGAGCAGGGTACCATATTAAGTGCTTTTCATGTATAATTAACTTTCACAGCAGCAACCCAATGAAGTAAGTAAGATTCTTATCACTATTTTGCAAATGGGGTTTAGGGTTTAGAAAGATCAGTGACTTGCTCAGGGCCATACAGTTGGTAAATGAAGTCTTTGGATCCTTAAAGACTTCTCTCTTAAACCCTTCACTGAACTGCCATTCAAACACCTTTGCTTTAACAATGATAATATATAGCAATACATTTATCAAGAATATATAAAATATAGCAATTATACATAACAATCATAAAATGTAATATTGAATCTCATAAAATTAAATTACATCTAGAGACTATTGGAAGTTATGAAACTGAAATATATATATATATACATACATATATATGTATATATATATGAAAGACAAATGGAATTTTCCAAGAAGTCAGAGAAAAATTCACATTTTCCATTCTAATCTACTGAAGTGAATTTTGGCTTCCTTCAGTTGCCCATTGAGGAAATCCCAAACTCCTTGTTTTCCAGGGCAAAGGTTATGGGCTAAGGGGAAAGGAAGATAACAAATACTTGCTGAGTTTCTCTTGCCTGCCAGGAAGTTTACATACATTCCTCCAGGTAGACCTCACAAACATGAGACTAAGTAGTATAATCTCCATTTTATAAAGGAAGTCACTGAGGCTGGGGACGCTAACTGTTGGGCCCCAACACCATAGTAGATGTTAGGTTGGAGTCTTTCAAGAATCTACACAATGCAGCGAGTCATAGTTTAAGTAGAGAGTTTAAGGTTTATTAGAGGAAGAAAGCAGGTGGGAGCCAACAAAATGAAAGAAAGAAAATGGCTCCGGCTCTCTATCTGAGAGCAGCAATTTTTAAAGGAAAAAACCAAGTTGGGTATGTAATGGTACTGTGAACAATCGAATGTACGATTTGTTTTGTATGGCTGCGTGGCATGTGAATATGTCTCAATAAAATGGATATTAAGAAAACAACAACAACAAAAAAAAATAAGGTGGGATGGAAGGGTGTTGGGGGCGGGGGAAGGGTGTCTACTGAGTCTGTCCTGTGCCCTGATTGGGTGTGGGCTTATCAACTTCTGAGCTGATCAGTTGCTAGGACTCTAACACACTACTCTTCTTTGATGTGCAGCTGTATTATCTGTGTGGAAGAAGCAGGAGTTTTGGCTTGCTTGTGGTTGTTCATTTTATGGGCCTACCTGATCTTGTCTTATCCGCCTTTTGGGGTTGAGGCGCCACTATGACCGGGATTTCTAAAACAGCCTTCAACCCTTAGTTTATGGCGCACCTGGTATCTATGAGATAAGCTGCAGGGCCCCGGGATCAGACATTCCCTCTATATGTTGGACTCTTTTTTCTGGGATCTGACATTAGATAGGAAGGCAGGCTTCAGACCACTTCACCTAGTTCCAAAGCCCACAGGTGTTATGCTCCCTTGCCTTGGATAAGGAATGCCTTTTTAAGGGATAAGACCCTCAAGCATGGCAACGCCCATGACTGTAGTTTCTTTCCTCCATGATAAAAAACTTCACTTGTAGATATATTTGCTACCAGTTTTCCACTCTTTTCTCCTCTCTTTTCCACTTCTTTCTCCCTGTCTCCTGAGCTTCCACAGTCTCCTTTTTGTTCCCCTCTCATTCTGTGTTCCAATCTTTGCCTTAAGTAGCAATCATCCATCAATTCCCTCTGAGGGGGGACTTCTGTTTTAGTCTTAATCTGGAGACATGATATGAGGACAAAGCAGCAAATATCAGTAATCAAGATTTGGGGATTGAAGGGGGGGAATGGAAATTGGTTCCTAATAAGACATTTAGACCCAAAGTATCAACCCACAGATCTCTTACTAATTACAAAGGGAAGAAAGTACCTTCACATTGTAAAGATCTGGTAGACTCTGCTTTAACCAAGTGATCACAATTGGCCCTACCCAGGACTGGACAAGTTCACATCATTTGCTTACTCACGGGAAGAAGCACTGAAAAGAACGTGACATCACCTATGTAGAAGTCTTGCCAAAACTGTTTGATCTGGGTTGGATTATGAGAAAACAATCACACAAATCCAGATTGTGGGACATTTTATCAAGACAAGTGGCCTGTACTCTTAAAAATAATCAATGTCAGGAAGGGCAAAAGCAGGCTGGAGAACTCTTCTATATCAAAGGACAATGAAGAGAATTGACAACTAAATGTAATATGAGATCCTTAATTGGATCCTGCATTTAAAAATAAAACAGCAATAAAAGAAAGTAGTTAAAGGTCATTATCTGAAATAGAAATTTAAGCATGGTCTCTCTCTCTCTCTCTTTCCCTCTCTTTCTCTCTCTCTCCCTCCCTCCTTCCCTCCCTCTCTCTCTCTCTATATATATATATACACACACATACATATATACACATACCCACATATATATATGATAATAGAATTATATCAATGTTAATTTCCTGAATGTGATAATTGTGCAGTGATTATGTAGGAGAACATCCTTGTTCTTATGAGATAGTCTGAAGTATTTACAGGAAAAGTGATACAATAACAACAATTAACTTTCAGCTAATGTAAGAAAATATTAACAACTGATAAATCTAGATGAAGGCATCCTTCTAGGTCTTCATTGTACTGCTTTTACAACTTTTCTATTGATTTGACAATTTTCCAAATAAAGTGTTGGGGTTAAAGAAATGCATATAAACCAAAGGAGGAGGAGGAGAAAGAACATTTAGGAAGGCTGTGGGGCTCCATCCCAGAACCTGTGCCCCCTGCTATAGTGTAAGCTCCTTCTGGAAGTTGACTTTACTCTGTACCCAGCTGGCGTTACTACCCATTTAGAATCTCCTCTACACTTTCCTCTTACAGGGTTCTTTCGGTATGTCTTTCCCATGACTCTCTTCATTTTCTGCAAGGAACCATCTCCACCTACCCTGTCCACCTTCCCCCATCCACACTGCCCAAGGCCTCTGGAATTTAAGCAAAGTATCCTACTGCCTTCTACTCCTCCCAAGCCCACATGCAGATGACAGAAACTGTTGCAGCAACCAAGGCTTTGCTCAAAGAAAATAAGAAAGAGGATTGAAAAACTCTGTCAACAACCAACTCTTTTCCCCTAGAAGTTTTCTTGAATCTATTGATGAGGAAGAACACGCTGCATCTGCTCATCTAAACTTAATTGAAACTCTAGAACCCTCATAGCCAGGATCTCTATACAGGGCCCCCAAGGCACACACCACTCACCTCAGGAGCCCATCCCTGTGTGGGTTGGTTTTATGTTCCCCTGACAGCTGATGCCAATCATCAGGGACAACTGACCAAAGAATTATTTTCAGGAATGGCTTCTGAGAGCTTTGGCATTTGAACTAAGGAAAGGGGAAAAAAGCGCTTGTCTTTCATTGTATTCTGTGCAGGGCATGCTGAGACTTGAATGGCTCTCTCTAGAGATGGGATAGAGACAAATGGGGAGTATCTGAGCCTCAGGGCCTGAACCAGGAAAATCATGCCTCTTGTTTCTACTCCATATGAGAGAAGGTCATTTGGATCCTAAGTCTGGTGTCATAGAGAAGTGACAAGTTCATCAGACACAACTCTCTGGGAGAGGAAAGAAAGGGAGTTTTCTTTAAATTGGTCAGGACTGCCTTGTACAAAAGCTTTAACAGCAAGGGAGGCTAATACCTGAGAAAAAGCCTGTAAAACCGTCCAGAAAGCAATGCAGAAGTCCTGCCCAAGAAGGGACAGATAAGAGGACCCACTGGAATATGCTTTGTGAGACTGTTGCCACAGGCCCAGCACCAAAAGCACTCTACTGGGTGAGCAGCTGTTAGGCCTGCTCTGTCTGCACCTGGGAGTCCAAACCATGAGGTACACCATGCTTTTCCCTGTCCCCCCAGTAGAGGGGAGTTACCCTGCATTTATGGCCAAGTAGTGTTTCCTGCTGCCAATTTGTATCATCTTAATGAAGTTCAGAGCCCAGGTTACCTGTAGGCTCCTCTCCATCTGCTCACTTCATAAGAGATATACAGCTATTCTTCCATGGGCCTCGCATGAATGAAGTATGCTTCTGTGGAACCACAGTGAATAATAGGTCACATTGTGCTTTAGTGAGACCCTTAGTGTGTTGAAATTGGAATAGTTCCCCCATAGTAATTCTGACCATGTCCTTCCACTCACCATCAATGATTACTGGTTTTGGGATCTGAGCAACAGGAAAAGAAGATAGTGGGATGGGGAGATGGGAGAAGCTCTGAGAATGAATGCTACAGTGACAGTAGCCATGGAGAGAAGAAACAGTAGGGACAGATAGAGGCAGACAACTCAAAGTGGAAAAGAAGAATGTCCACAACTTCTTCATTTGGAAAAACATCAGCTACCTATAACCTCTAGCCCATAGGCATTGGGCCACACCAATCTGTGTGTGATGGTGGAAAGAGCAACTAAAACCCTTCAGTAACACAAACAATTCCAAAGGAATAAGCATGTCAATTTCATAATATATTAACTCATCCCACTCTATATGTAAATTAATTTATTTAAACATTTAAAGTTCTCATCTTGGGAAGCAGAGACTGAAATAGGAATTCTTATGCAGGTGATCTGTTGGAGGAATGTTATTAGAAGGGGACTGAAGGAAGAAGGATGGATTAGTAGGGCAAGTTAAGGAAGGATGTGTTCTCAGATGGAGACTAGTTTCAGTGTGGCCCCACAGGGAAGCTCTGAAGCAAGATTGCACCACAGAGTCAACCCCACCTTGAAAGAAGGGAATGCCTTTTTTGTAAAATGCAAATTTTATTGAGATATATTCACACACCATATAATCCATCCAAAATATACAATCAATGGCTCACACTTTCATCACATACTTGTGCAATCACCACCACAATCAATTTAGAATATTAAGATATAAAGTGTTAACTATAGTCCATAGTTTGCAATAGGTACCTTTTTTCCCATAAACTACTCTATTATTAACTCACTGTAAAAGGGTTGTACATTTGCTCTGGTTCATGAAACAACTTATTTATATTTGTACAGTTAATCATGGGCATCATCCACCACAAGGTTCAACACTGTTACTCATTCCCATATTTTAACCTCTAGCTTTCCTTCTGGTGACATACATGACTCTAAACAACCCCTTTCAATCACCTTCACAGACAGTTCAGCACTATTTCTTATCCTTCCCAAAATGTGTCACCATCACCACTATCCATTTCCAAGTGTTTAAGTTCAACCTAGTTAAAAATTTTGTACATATTAAGCAACTGCTCCCCATTCTCTAGCCTTATAATATCTCTTTGTAATTTATATTCTAAATTCTATGACTATGCATTTACATATTATAATTAGTTCATATTAATGAAATCATACAATATTTGTCCTTTTGTGTCTGGCTTATTTCACTCAGCATTATGTCCTCAGTGTTCATACATGTTGTCACATACTTCAGGACTTCATTCCTTCTTCCTGCTGAGTAATATTCCATTGTATGTATATACCACATTTTGTTAATCCATCCATCTATTGATGGACACTTGAGTTGTTTCCATCTTTTGCAATTCTGAATAATGCTGCTATGAACATAAGTTTGCAAATGTCTGTTCACGTCCTTGCTTTCAGATCTTCCGGGTATATCCTGAGTAGTAGATTGCCAGGTTGTAAGGCAATTCTGTACTTAGCTTCCTGAGGAACCTCCAAACTGTCTTCCACAGTGACTGTACCATTTTACATTCCCACCAGCAGTGAATAAGTGACCCAATTTCTCCACATCCTCTACAATACTTGTAGTTTCTTGTATGTTTAATAGTGGCCACTCCAATGGGTGTGAGATGATATCTCACTGTGGTTTTGATTTGCATTTTCCTAATAGCTAGTGAAGATGAACATCTTTTTATGTGCCTGTTAGCCATTTGTATTTCTTCTTTGGAGAAATGTCTATTCATGTCTTTTGCCCATTTTATAAATGGGTCATTTGTCTTTTTATTGTTGAGTTGTAGGATTTCTTTATATATTCTGGATATCAACACTTATCAGATATGTGGTTTCCAAATATTTTCTCCCATTCAGCTGGCTGCCTTTTCACCATTTCACCCTTTTGACAAAGTCCTTTGAAGCACAGAAGTATTCAATTGTAATGAGGAACCCATTTATCTATTTTTTTCTTTCATTGATTGTGCTTTGGGTATAAAGTCTAAGAAGCTAGAGAGAGGGGATGCCTTTTGTACCTACATGTTAGTCACTCATTGTCTGAGATCTTTGGGGCAATTGTTCAGAGAAAAGAGCATGTGATTTGGCAACAGTTAAGAGAATGGGGATGGGAAGGAGCCAAAGGAGATGTGAGTGGGACACCAATTGGACATCTGCTACAGTTCTTCTTTCCTACCTAATGCAATCAAAAGGCAAAGATAACATGGCACGCTCACTAGGATGACAATGATAACATTCATAATCATAATAGTAAACAGAAGGCAACTAAGATGGCGGCTAGCTGAGACAGGATGAAAAAATGCCTCCGTGAAAAACACTAGCTAAAAACCAGAAAGTGACCTAGAATACTGGTTACAGTGATGCACCAACTGGATGAGGGCTCCTAGCTCCAGAGGGGCCGTATACTTGGTGAAACCGGGAGTCAGCATTCTAAAATGTGTGAGTAAGCTGGCTGGAAGACCTGCAGCCACGCAGTGGGCTGGGGAAGCCAGGGTTCAGCGTATGGAGACCAGCTGACTGTTTAAAAAAAAAAAAAAAAAAAAAGGAGCAGCTCCAGTAGCAATTGTGGGAACCAGGGAACCATGCAGTAAAACACAGCAAGAGGAGGCTGGGCTGGCCTCTTGCTTTCTGGCTGTGAAGATAGCCTGCAGCAGATACCCTTGGGTTCGGGGGAATGGAGGGGAGAGCCGGAAGCAGAAAGAAACCCCGCGGCTAGCAGCTAGCCCCCGGAGGGCTGGATAAACTCCTGCCTGGGGCCGTGCCCACAGCCCAAAGCCCCACCAGTTGTCCCGGAGCTGGGAAGGAGGAACGGTGCGAGGAGGAGGGGGCTGAGATGCCCCGCTCGGCCATTTTTGCTTTGGGCTGGGAGTGTGCCGCCGCATGGCCCAGCGGCCCAGGGCTTCCCTTGTGGGATGGTGTGCACTGATGACGTAGCACAGCCTTCCCTTGGCTGAGCTACTGGAGGAGAGCAGCTGGGAGGGGGGACACACTCGGAGAACCCAGGGATGCTACGCCAAGTCTGGTGGTTTATGGAACAGTGAGAGAGAGAGGCTGGGGCTGAACTGAAATGAAGGCTTAGACTTTTGTGGTGGCCTTGAATCTCTGGGATCCTGGGGGATTTGAACATTAGAACTGCACTTCCTCCCTGGCTACCCGTACACACGCCCCAAATTCAGGGCAGACAGTTCCAGCAACACACCCAAACTGAGTTCCCCAACTGAACCCACAAGAATCATTTCCCCACACAAAGTGGAAAAAAGGTTGAGAACTGACTCGAGGGATATAAGTGACTCACAGACGCCATCTGCTGGTTAGTTAGAGAAAGTGTACATCACCAAACTGTGTTCCTGAAAAATTAGATCGATATCCCTTTTTCTTTACAACTTGAAAGAGCCCTATCAAGCAAAACAAATGCCAAGAGGCCAAAAACAACAGAAAATCTTAATGCATATGATAAAACCAGAAGATATGGAGAATCCAAATCCAAACACACAAACCAAAATTTCGGAAGATACAGTATACCTCGCAAAATTAATCAAAGATCTACAATTGAGGAACAAAAACATGGCAAAGGATTTAAAGGACATCAAGAAGACCATGGCCCAGGATATAAGCTACATAAAGAAGACCCTAGAAGAGCATAAAAAAGACATAGCAAGAGTAAATAAAAAAATAGAAGATCTTATGGAAATAAAAGAAACTGTTGGCCAAATTAAAAAGACTCTGGATATCCACAATACAAGATTAGAGGAAGCCGACCAACATCTCAGTGTCCTAGAAGCCCACAGAACAGAAAATGAAAGAACAAAAGAAAGAATGGGAAAAAAAATAAAAAAAATCACAATGGATCTCAGGGATACGATAGATAAAATAAAACATCCAAACTGAAGACTCATTGGTGCCCCAGAAGGGGAAGAGAAGGGTAAAAGTCTAGAAAGAGTATTCAAAGAAATTGTTGGGGAAAACTTCCCCAACCTTCTACACAATATAAATACACAAAGCATAAATGCCCAGCGAACTCCAAATAGAATAAATCCAAATAAACCCACTCCAAGACATATTCTGATCAGACTCTCAAATACTGAAGAGAAGGAGCAAGTTCTGAAAGCAGCAAGAGAAAAGCAATTCACCACATACAAAGGAAACAACATAAGATTAAGTAGTGACTACTCAGCAGCAACCATGGAGGTGAGAAGGCAGTGGCATGACATATTTAAAACTCTGAGAGAGAAAAATTTCCAACCAAGAATACTTTATCCAGCAAAACTCTCCTTCAAATTTGAGGGAGAGTTTAAATTTTTCACAGACAAACAAATGCTGAGAGACTTTGCTGATGAAAGACCTGCCCTACTTCAGATTCTGAGGGGAGCCCTGCTGGAGGAGAGACAGGGAAAGGAGAAAGAGATATAGAGAATTTTAACAGACATATGTAGTACCTTACATCCCAAATCACCAGGACACTCACTTTTTTCTAGTGATCACAGATCTTTCTCCAGAAGGGACCATAAGCTGGGACATAAAACAAGCCTCAAGAAATTTAAAAAAAACATTGAATATACTCAAAGCACATTCTCCAACCACAATGGAATACAAATAGAAGTCAATAATTTTTGAACTGTAATTCCACTAGTTACTTCCTACATGATATAAAATACACAAACTTTAAGGACAAAGCAGTGGTTTTGAACTCAATGTAAAATATGTAATTTTAGACAACTATATAAAGGTGGGGGAATGAAGGAGTATAGGAACACAGTTTATGTGTCCTATTGAAGTGAAGGTGGTATCAAAGAAAAACAAGATTGATATGGATTTAAGAGGTTAATTTTAAGCCCCACAGTAAACACAAAGAAATTATCAGAGAATATAAACATAGAGATGAAAAGTAGAGTTTGGGTTAAGAGAAATGGGGGAAGGGGCGATGGGGAGTTAAGAAATGAGTGTAGGGTTGCTGTTTGAGGTGAAGGGAAATTTCTAGTAATGGATGGTGGGAAAGAGCATTACAACATTCTAAACATGATTAATCCCACTAATGAAAGGCTAGGGAGGGAGTGGAATGGGAATATTTAGGCTGTATATATGTTTCCACAACTGAAAAAAAAAAGTCAGTCTAACTAGATGACAATTGAATACTAAGGATGAACTTGGATGGGACAGGAGGATAGAGGACAGGTGGCTCAAAGGGACACAGTTGAGACACAAGGAAAAGGAAATAGAGAATGTAAGCTTTGTATCATTGTTGAATCTATTGTACTTCTTAGCTGCGCTTAATGGGATTGCATAAAAGAATGTTCTTGTTCATGGGAAGTGTATATGTGAATTATAGTGTATGTTCAAGGATGTGTGCAGCTAGCTCTCATATGTTCAGAAGACATAGCAATAGATGATGGATGATAGATAGGGAGGGAGGGAGGGAAAGAAATAGCGATGTGACAGCATGTTAATGTTGATGGATTGAGCTATCAGGGGAGAGGGGTCAGGGTATGATAGAATTCTGTGTATGGGGCTAGTATTGTTTTTGCAACTGTTCCTATAACTTTGAATCTATTTCAAAATAAAATTAAAAAAAATTAAAAAAATTAAAAAATAGTAAACAGAAAACAAGTGTTGGCAAGGAGGTAGATAAGTTGGAACATTCCTGCAGTGCTGGTGGAAATGTAAAATGGTTCAGCTGCATTGGAAAACAGTTTAGCAGCTCCTCAAAAAGTTAAACATAGAATTACCATATGACCCAGATATTTCTCTCCTAGTTATATATCCAAGAGAATTGAAAACAGGCATTCAAACAAACACTTGTTCACCAGTGTTCATAGCAGCATTATTCATAATAGCCAACAATTGGGAACAACCCAAATGTCCACCAACCAATGAATGGATAAACAAAATGTG
Organism: Choloepus didactylus; assembly: GCF_015220235.1. Taxonomy (NCBI): domain Eukaryota; kingdom Metazoa; phylum Chordata; class Mammalia; order Pilosa; family Megalonychidae; genus Choloepus; species Choloepus didactylus. The sequence continues at coordinate 46,100,676 of NC_051334.1, read as the reverse complement.
ATGCATACATACAATGGAATATTATTCAGCCGTAAAAAGGGATAAAGTACGAATACATACTACAAAGTGGATGAACCTTGAAAACATGATGCTAAATGAAAGATGCTGGATATAAAGGGACACATATTGTATGATTCCATTTATATGAAATATCCAATATAGGTAAATCCATAGAGACAGAAAATAGATTAGTGGTTGCCACAGCCTCAGTGAAGGCAGAATGGGGAGTGACTGCTAATGGGTATGGGATTTCTTTTTGTGCAATGAAAATGTTCTGGAATTAGATAGTGGTGATGGTTGCACAGCCTTGTGAATTTACTAAAAACCACTGAATCATACAATTTAAAATGGTGAATTTTATGGTATGTGAATTACATCTCAAAAAAATTTTTAAGCACATACATGGACAACTGAGCTCAGTCAATTGTCCAAGTACATGCATTCTTCTGAGTATATGGCTTTGGTGTTTCAAGTGCAGATGTTCTCATATAGCTAAATTCAGCCAGTAAAAAGGTCTTCAAATCATGAGCAAAGGACATTTAGGGGGAGCTCTACAGAATATTCATTCCTAAGCATAATTTATCTCCTGAAAAGTTTTACAGTGATGCTCAAATTGGTCCCTCTGGTTCTTTTGAACTACTTTTATCCTGGTAAAGGATAGAGGATCCAGGGTTCCAACCTGACAAAGATAAAATGTACACAAATTTAATACTCACACTGATACTGAAAGTGCTCATAAAATTGGAAGGTTTTAATATCCTGAAACTTTCAGTCATTGTACATTTACCTCTAGCTCTCAAAATTTAAGAGATAGGCAAAATGGTTTTCAGTCTACATTTATCATTCTTCTGGACCTCCAAAATGTTTTCAGAAATAGATCATTTCAGAATAACAGGCTTAAGTGGTGATAGGAAAGCTGTTTTATTATTAGATAATGAGCTGTCTCACTGAGCTGACAAAACATGGGATATGAGAGCAACTCTACAGGAAGATGCTGCCAGAACTCTGGAACTTTGACTAATAAAATGAATATATCATGCTTAAAATAAAACAGATTATCGGAGGGCGGGGCAAGATGGCAGACTGGTGAGCTGTATGTTTTAGTTACTCCTCCAGGAAAGTAGGTAGAAAGCCAGGAACTGCGTGGACTGGACACCACAGAGCAATCTGACTTTGGGCATACTTCATACAACACTCATGAAAACGTAGAACTGCTGAGATCAGCGAAATCTGTAAGTTTTTGCGGCCAGGGGACCCACGCCCCTCCCTGCCAGGCTCAGTCCCGTGGGAGGAGGGGCTCTCAGCTCCGGGAAGGAGAAGGGAGAACTGCAGTGGCAGCCCTTATCGGAAACTCATTCAACTGATCCAAACTCCAACCATAGATAGACTGAGACCAGACACCAGAGAATCTGAGAGCAGCCAGCCCAACAGAGAGGAGACAGACATACAAAAAAACAGCACGAAAAACTCCAAAATAAAAGCGGAGGATTTTTGGAGTTCTGGTGAACATAGAAAGGGGAAGGGCAGAGCTCAGGCCCTCAGGCTCATATGCAAATCCCGAAGAAAAGCTGATCTCTCTGCCCTGTGGAACTTTCCTTAATGGCCCTAATTGCTTTGTCTCTTAGCATTTCAATAACCCATTAGATCTCTGAGGAGGACCTTTTTTTTTTTTTTTTTTTTTTATAATTTTTTCTTTTTGAAAAACAATTACTCTAAGAAGCCCAATACAGAAAGCTTCAAAGACTTGCAATTTGGGCAGGTCAAGACAAGAGCAGAACTCAGAGAGCTCTGAGACAAAAGGCAATAATCCAGTGGCTGAGAAATTTCACTAAACACCACAACTTCCCAAGAAAAGGGGGGTGTCCGCTCCCAGCCATCATCCTGGTGGACAGGAAACACTCCTGCCCATCGCCAGCCCCATAGCCCAGAGCTGCCCCACACAAACCAGTGTGACGGAAGTGCTTCAAATAACAGGCACACTCCACGAAACTGGGCGTGGATATTAGCCTTCCCTGCAACCTCAGCTGATTGTCCCAGAGTTGGGAAGGTGGAGCAGTATGAATTAACAAAGCCCCATTCAGCCATCATTTCAGCAGACTGGGAGCCTCCCTACACAGCCCAGCAGCCCAGAACTGCCCTGGGGGGATGGCACTCACCTGTGACATAGCACAGTCATCCCTCAACAGAGGACCAGGGGGTGCACGGCCTGGAAGAGGGACCCACTAGCAAGTCTCAGGAGCCATACGCCAATACCAAGGACTTGTGGGTCAGTGGCAGAGACAAACTGTGGCAGGACTGAACTGAAGGATTAGACTATTGCAGCAGCTTTAAAACTCCAGGATCACCAGGGAGATTTGATTGTTAGAGCCACCCCCCCTCCCTGACTGCCCAGAAACACGCCCCATATACAGGGCGGGCAACACCAACTACACATGCAAGCTTGGTACACCAATTGGACCCCACAAGACTCACTCCCCCACTCGCCACAAAGGCAAAGCAGGGGAGAACTGGCTTGTGGAGAACAGGTGGCTCGTGGACGCCACCTGCTGGTTAGTTAGAGAAAGTGTACTCCACGAAGCGGTAGATCTGATAAATTAGAGATAAGGACTTCAATTGGTCTACACATCCTAAAAGAACCCTATCAAGTTCAGCAAATGCCAAGAGGCCAAAAACAACAGAAAATTATAAAGCATATGAAAAAACCAGACAATATAGATAACCCAAGCCCAAGCACCCAAATCAAAATATCAGAAGAGACACAGCACCTGGAGCAGCTTCTCAAAGAACTAAAGATGAACAATGAGACCATAGTACAGAATACAAAGGATATCAAGAAGACCTTAGAAGAGCATAAAGAAGACATTGCAAGACTAAATTAAAAAAAAAATAGGATCTTATGGAAATTAAAGAAACTGTTGACCAAATTAAAAAGATTCTGGACACTCATAGTACAAGACTGGAGGAAGTTGAACAACGAATCAGTGACCTGGAAGATGACAGAATGGAAAATGAAAGCATAAAAGAAAGAATGGGAAAAAAAATTGAAAAAATCGAAACGGACCTCAGGGATATGATAGATAATATAAAACGTCCTAATATAAGACTCATTGGTGTTCCAGAAGGGGAAGAAAAGGGTAAAGGTCTAGGAAGAGTATTCAAAGAAATTGTTGGGGAAAACTTCCCAAATCTTCTAAACAACATAAATACACAAATCATAAATGCCCAGCAAACTCCAAATAGAATAAATCCGAATAAACACACTCCGAGACATATTCTGATCACACTGTCAAACACGGAAGAGAAGGAGCAAGTTCTGAAAGCAGCAAGAGAAAAGCAATTCACCACATACAAAGGAAACAGCATAAGACTAAGTAGTGACTACTCAGCAGCCACTATGGAGGCAAGAAGGCAGTGGCATGATATATTTAAAATTCTGAGTGAGAAAAATTTCCAACCAAGAATACTTTATCCAGCAAAGCTCTCCTTCAAATTTGAGGGAGAGCTTAAATTTTTCACAGACAAACAAATGCTGAGAGAATTTGCTAACAAGAGACCTGCCCTACTGGAGATACTAAAGGGAGCCCTACAGACAGAGAAACAAAGACAGGACAGAGAGACCTGGAGAAAGGTTCAGTACTAAAGAGATTCGGTATGGGTACAATAAAGGATATTAATATAGAGAGGGGAAAAATATATATGACAAACATAAACCAAAGGATAAGATGGCTGATTCAAGAAATGCTTTCACGGTTATAACACTGAATGCAAATGGATTAAACTCCCCAATTAAAAGATATAGATTCGCAGAATGGATCAAAAAAAATGAACCATCAATATGTTGCAGACAAGAGACTCATCTTAGACACAGGGACACAAAGAAATTGAAAGTGAAAGGATGAAAAAAAATATATCATGCAAGCTACAGCCAAAAGAAAGCAGGTGTAGCAATATTAATCTCAGATAAAATAGACTTTAAATGCAGGGATGTTTTGAGAGACAAAGAAGGCCACTACATACTAATAAAAGGGGCAATTCAACAAGAAGAAATAACAATCCTAAATGTCTATGCACCCAATCAAGGTGCCACAAAATACATGAGAGAAACACTGGCAAAACTAAAGGAAGCAATTGATGTTTCCACAATAATTGTGGGAGACTTCAACACATCACTCTCTCCTATAGATAGATCAACCAGACAGAGGACCAATAAGGAAATTGAAAACCTAAACAATCTGATAAATGAATTAGATTTAACAGACATATACAGGACATTACATCCCAAATCACCAGGATACACATAGTTTTCTAGTGCTCACGGAACTTTCTCCAGAATAGATCATATGCTGGGACATAAAACAAGCCTCAATAAATTTAAAAAGATTGAAATTATTCAAAGCACATTCTCTGACCACAATGGAATACAATTAGAAGTCAATAACCATCAGAGACTTAGAAAATTCACAAATACCTGGAGGTTAAACAACACACTCCTAAACAATCAGTGGGTTAAAGAAGAAATAGCAAGACAAATTGCTAAATATATAGAGACGAATGAAAATGAGAACACAACATACCAAAACTTATGGGATGCAGCAAAAGCAGTGCTGAGGGGCAAATTTATAGCACTAAACGCATATATTACAAAGGAAGAAAGAGCCAAAATCAAAGAACTAATGGATCAACTGAAGAAGCCAGAAAATGAACAGCAAACCAATCCTAAACCAAGTAGAAGAAAAGAAATAACAAGTATTATAGCAGAAATAAATGACATAGAGAACCAAAAACAATAGAGAGGATAAATATCACCAAAAGTTGGTTCTTTGAGAAGATCAACAAGATTGACAAGCCCCTAGCTAGACTGACAAAATCAAAAAGAGAGAAGACCTATATAAACAAAATAATGAATGAAAAAGGTGACATAACTGCAGATCCTGAAGAAATTAAAAAAAATTATAAGAAGATACTATGAACAACTGTATGGCAACAAACTGGATAATGTAGAGGAAATGGACAATTTCCTGGAAACATATGAACAACCTAGACTGACCAGAGAAGAAATAGAAGACCTCAATCAACCCATCACAAGCAAAGAGATCCAATCAGTCATCAAAAATCTTCCCACAGATTGAAGAAAATGGTACACTACCTAACTCATTTTATGAAGCTAACATCAATCTAATACCAAAACCAGGCAAAGATGCTACAAAAAAGGAAAACTACCGGCCAATCTCCCTAATGAATACAGTTGCAAAAATCCTCAACAAAATACTTGCAAATCGAATCCAAAGACACATTAAAAAAATCATACACCATGACCAAGTGGGGTTCATTCCAGACATGCAAGGATGGTTCAACATAAGAAAATCAATCAATGTATTACAACACATTAAAAATTCAAAAGGGAAAAATCAAATGATCATCTCAATAGATGCTGAAAAAGCATTTCACAAAATCCAACATCCGTTTTTGATAAAAACACTTCAAAAGCTAGGAACTGAAGGAAACTTCCTCAATATGACAAAGAGCATATATGAAAAACCCACAGCCAGCATAGTAGTCAATGGTGAGAGACTGAAAGCCTTCCCTCTAAGATCAGGAACAAGACAAGGATGCCCGCTGTCACCACTGTTATTCAACATTGTGCTGGAAGTGCTAGCCAGGGCAATCCGGCAAGACAAAGAAATAAAAGGCATCCAAATTGGAAAAGAAGAAGTAAAACTGTCATTGTTTGCAGATGATATGATCTTATATCTGGAAAACCCTGAGAAATCGACGATACAGCTACTAGAGCTAATAAACAAATTTAGCAAAGTAGCGGGTACAAGATTAATGCACATATGTCAGTAATGTTTCTATATGCTAGAAATGAACAAACTGAAGAGACACTCAAGAAAAAGATACCATTTTCAATAGCAACTAAAAAAATCAAGTACCTAGGAATAAACTTAACCAAAGATGTAAAAGACCTATACAAAGAAAACTACATAACTCTACTAAAAGAAATAGAAGGGGACCTTAAAAGATGGAAAAATATTCCATGTTCATGGATAGGAAGGCTAAATGTCATTAAGATGTCAATTCTACCCAAACTCATCTACAGATTCAATGCAATCCCAATCAAAATTCCAAAAACCTACTTTGCAGACTTGGAAAAGCTAGTTATCAAATTTATTTGGAAAGGGAAGATGCCTCGAATTGCTAAAGACACTCTAAAAAAGAAAAACGAAGTGGGAGGACTTACACTCCCTGACTTTGAAGCTTATTATAAAGCCACAGTTGCCAAAACAGCATGGTACTGGCACAAAAATAGACATATAGATCAATGGAATCGAATTGAGAATTCAGAGATAGACCCTCAGATCTATGGCCGACTGATCTTTGATAAGGCCCCCAAAGTCACTGAACTGAGTCATAATGGTCTTTTCAACAAATGGGGCTGGGAGAGTTGGATATCCATATCCAAAAGAATGAAAGAGGACCCCTACCTCACCCCCTACACAAAAATTAACTCAAAATGGATGAAAGATCTCAATATAAAAGAAAGTACCATAAAACTCCTAGAAGATAATGTAGGAAAACATCTTCAAGACCTTGTATTAGGTGGCCACTTCCTAGACTTTACACCCAAAGCACAAGCAACAAAAGAAAAAATAGATAAATGGGAACTCCTCAAGCTTAGAAGTTTCTGCACCTCAAAGGAATTTCTCAAAAAGGTGAAGAGGCAGCCAACTCAATGGGAAAAAATTTTTGGAAACCATGTATCTGACAAAAGACTGATATCTTGCATATATTAAGAAATCCTACAACTCAATGACGATAGTACAGACAGCCCAATTATAAAATGGGCAAAAGATATGAAAAGACAGTTCTCTGAAGAGGAAATACAAATGGCCAAGAAACACATGAAAAAATGTTCAGCTTCACTAGCTATTAGAGAGATGCAAATTAAGACCACAATGAGATACCATCTAACACCGGTTAGAATGGCTGCCATTAAACAAACAGGAAACTACAAATGCTGGAGGGGATGTGGAGAAATTGGAACTCTTATTCATTGTTGGTGGGACTGTATAATGGTTCAGCCACTCTGGAAGTCCGTCTGGCAGTTCCTTAGAAAACTAGATATAGAGTTACCATTCGATCCAGCGATTGCACTTCTCGGTATATACCCGGAAGATAGGAAAGCAGTGACACGAAGATATATCTGCACGCCAATGTTCATAGCAGCATTATTCACAATTACTAAGAGATGGAAACAACCCAAATGTCCTTCAACAGATGAGTGGATAAATAAAATGTGGCATATACACACGATGGAATACTACACGGCAGTAAGAAGGAACGACCTCGTGAAACATATGACAACATGGATGAACCTTGAAGACATAATGCTGAGCGAAATAAGCCAGGCACAAAAAGAGAAATATTACATGCTACCACTAATGTGAACTTTGAAAAATGTAAAACGAATGGTTTATAATGTAGAATGTAGGGGAACTAGCAATAGAGAGCAATTAAGGAAGGGGGAACAGTAATCCAAGAAGAACATATATGCTATTTAACGTTCTGGGGATGCCCAGGAATGACTATGGTCTGTTAATTTCTGATGGATATAGTAGGAGCAAGTTCACAGAAATGTTGCTATAGTATGTAACTTCCTTGGGGTAAAGTAGGAACAGGTTGGAAGTAAAGCAGTTATCTTAGGTTAGTTGTCTTTTTCTTACTCCCTTGTTATGGTCTCTTTGAAATGTTCCTTTATTGCATGTTTTTCTTTTTTGTTTTTTTTTTTTGTTTTTTTTTTTGCTTGTTTTTAATTTTTTTTCCATACAGTTGATTTAAAAAGGAAGAACAGGTTAAAAAAAAAAAAAAAAAAAAAAAAAAAAAAAAAATGAAAAAAATATGTAGTGCCCCCTTGCGGAGCCTGTGGAGAATGCAGGGGTATTGGCCTACCCCACCTCAGTGGTTGCTAACATGACCACAGACATAGGGAACTGGTGGTTTGATGGGTTGAGCCCTCTACCGTAGGTTTTACCCTTGGGAAGACGGTTGCTGCAAAGGAGAGGCTAGGCCTCCCTATAATTGTGCCTAAGAGCCTCCTCCCAAATGCCTCTTTGTTGCTCAGATGTGGCCCTCTCTCTCTAGCTAAGCCAACTTGAAAGATGAAATCACTGCCCCCCCCCCACGTGGGATCAGACACCCAGGGGAGTGATTCTCCCTGGCAACGTGGAATATGACTCCCGGGGAGGAATGTAGACCTGGCATCGTGGGACGGAGAACATCTTCTTGACCAAAAGGGGGATGTGAAAGGAAATGAAATAAGCTTCAGTAGCAGAGAGAGTCCAAAAGGAGCCGAGTGGTCACTGGTGGGCACTCTTATGCACAATTTAGACAACCCTTTTTAGGTTCTAAAGAATTGGGGTAGCTGGTGGTGGATACCTGAAACTATCAAACTACAACCCAGAACCCATGAATCTCGAAGACAATTGTATAAAAATGTAGCTTATGAGGAGTGACAATGGGATTGGGAAAACCATAAGGACCACACTCCACTTTGTCTAGTTTATGGATGGATGAGTAGAAAAATAGGGGAAGGAAACAAACAAACAGACAAAGTTACCCAGTGTTCTTTTTTACTTCAATTGCTCTTTTTCACTTTAATTATTATTCTTTTTATTTTTGTGTGTGTGCTAATGAAGGTGTCAGGGATTGATTTAGGCGATGAATGTACAACTATGTAATGGTACTGTGAACAATCGAATGTACGATTTGTTTTGTATGACTGCGTGGTATGTGAATATATCTCAATAAAATGAAGATAAAAAAAGCACAAAAAAATAAAAATAAAAAATAAAACAGATTATCAAGCAGGAAGAGAAACTCAGGTTACAACAGAATCAATGTCTTACTTTGACAGATACTACACAATGAGTTGGTTTAAACAATGGAAATTTATTGTCCCACTGTTTTGGAGGCTAGAAATCCAAAATCAAGGTCTCAACAGGCCATACTTTCTCTCAGAGTCTGCAGCATTCTAGTGCTGGCTTTGGGATTCCTTGGCTTGCATCCCTGCTTCTGTCACATGGTTTGTCCTTCTGGCTTCTACTTCTCTTGCTTAGTCGTCTGTGTGTCTATTTAGACTTCCTCTCCTTATAAGGAGTTCAGGCATTTGGATTAAGGCCCACCCTGATTCAATTTGGCCTTATCTAAATAAGATCTTTGAAGATCCTACTCACAAATGAGTCCACACCTTAACTAATAATAACATCTTCAGAGGTCTTATTTACAGAAATGTGGATTAAGACTTGAGCATGTCTTTTGTGGGGGACATAATACACTTGCCAACATTAAGTAATGGCTAAAGGAAATGTGATAGTCAAAGTAAAAGAGCGGTCATCATGAAAACACTGAACCAAGAAAGAGGGTCAGGATCAAAATTTGCAGTATCCACTCAGCACTGTCTAGGGAGAAAAGGCGCCTTGACCCATGTACATAGACAATCAGATTCTGCAGCCAGTAGGTCCCAGATGGCTGCATCAAGCATCAAATCTGATGCTAGCAGGTAGTAAAATCAAACGGCCACCTCCCCTCACTCTACTTCCTTGCCATGAGCTGCCTTCTGTTCATACTAGGGCTTCCAGTGGAGCTTTCCAACCTGTTCCGGTTTGCTAATGCCACTGCTTTGCAAAACACAAGAAATGGATTGGCTTTTATAAAGGGGGTTTATTTGGTTACAAAGTTACAGTCTTAAGGCCATAAAGCGTCCGAGGTAAGTCATCAACAATAGAGCACCTTCACTGGAGAAAGGCCATTGGCATCCAGAAAACCTCTGTTATCTGGGAAGGCACGTGGCTGGCATCTGCTTGCTCCCAGGCTGCATTTTCAAAATGGCGTTCTCCAAAATGTCAGAGTCAGCTTTCAACGGCCATCTTCAAAGTGTCTCTCTCTAGGCTGCGGCTCTCCCCAAAATGTCACTCTCAGTTGCTCTAGCAAAATGCCACTCTTAGCTGCTCTGAGGTCCTTCTGTTTGTGAGATATTTTATAGGACTCCAGTAATTAAATCAAGACCCACCCTGAATGGGCAGGGTCCACACCTCCGTGGAAGTTATTCAATCAGACGTTTCAGTCACAGTTGATTGAGTCACATCTCCATGGAAACAATCAAAGGATTCCAACCTAATCAACACTAATACATCTGCCTGCACAAGACTGCATCAAAGAACATGGCTTTTTCTGGGGGACATAATATATACAAACCAGCACACCACCCAATGTAGTAAACAGTGAAAAAACAATACTTAAGATTCTCATTGTAAATTTACATTTTGGTGTTCTGGTTTGTGTATCGCTCTCCTGTAACTTGGGTTAATGATAGTCAGTCTCGCAGGGTTTGTTCAACTCTTTATCCAGCCATATACTCCTCTGCTCTATGGGTATCAGTGCACAGGTTAGAGTCATGCTAAGTAGTGTAGTTCATAAGTATGAAATAATTGTTACATCTCCGGACATTCAGAGACAAGATCCTGACTTTGAGTTGAGTTTACTCAACTGAGACTATGCTCCCATCAGATCCCATCCAAAGGCCATTCAATTGACCTATCCAAGGTGACCCCTTTAACCTTAAATAGGGGTCCTTTTGGAGAATGAGAATACCTTGGGAAAAAATTGCTTCATTCTTTGGCCTACTTCTTTACTTTACAGACAAACCATTCCATCACGCCACCTAAACGGTCACGCAGCTGAAAATGTTTTACTCAGTTTTTATGAGAAGGGGGAAATGGCCAAAATGAAAGCTGACGTCACTGACTTTCTCATGCAAGGCCACTGTGAGCTGGAATTGGAGTCAGATCCTTCTTAGTCTCATGCAGCAACATATTTATCTACAGCCACATCTACTGCATGGTAGATGCAGGTTCCTAGAAAGCAGGGGCCAGATCTTCTGCACCTTTATATTCTCAAGGCTGAGCACAGTGCTTGACAGAGTAGATGTTCAATTAATATTTATTAGATGAATAAATGAACAAATGAATTTCATGAGTAAGAAGAAGACATTTGGAAAACCAGTTTCATTGGCCCAAGAAAGCAGAGAAAAGTATGGCATGTTTTGGAAAGATTTCCATCTATCACATGATTCAAATACCAAAGACCAGAGGCTAAAAGTTTAAACCTTTAGATAATCCACCCTCCCCACCCAAAATGGCCAAAATTTGCAGGTATAATTTAGTTATGCAGCAAGTTGGTTGTTCACATATTAGTTTGCTTGTGAAAGAGGTAGTATTGAAAAATCCAAAGGGAAAATGAGAATCAAGAGGCCATAATTACCTAGAGTGGCAATTGTATATTAATGGAATGAGAGTATCTTGCCCAATTCAACACCCGCATCTCTTTGTATCCTTTCAGAAAGAGATAAGCCACCGCCAAAAAGGAGCAGTCCCCTTCATTTTCCACTAATATACTCAACTCCCTCTGGATGGCAGAGAGATTCAAAATAAAAAGTAAATTCAACTCCTACTCTTAGAAGGACTTACAGTTTAAACACAAGCTAGAAAAGACCAATTTTAGGAGCAGTCAAATTTTTATTCAATCTTTCTAGAATGCCCGTGATAAAGCTCTAATTATGGGTTAAAACGTCATCCAGGATTTATATGAAAAAAAAAATTCTTGCCTCCTCTCTCTATTTGCCTTTCATGTTTTCATACATGATCTATAATATAGACTCATAAATTATTTTAATAACATGCTTATTTGACTAAAGTTATAAGCTCCTTGATAGAATTTTTCTCTGCTTGGAAAACAGACTTTGGCAGATTTTGAATGGTTGAATGTGATCAATGGACTTCTAGAGATCCTGGCTATCCCAACATTCAAATGGTTTTTCAGGATACTGAAAATATTTCCATTACTAAAAAATATGACAATGCAAGGAATAGCCCATCTTTCTCTCTCCTGATGCCATTTTTTTTTCAGTGGAATCCAGGTAGGCAAATTATGGCACACCATTTAGGCCACTAAAAGTGACCTTCAATATGACTAGTCTTGTAAAAGAATCAAGTTAGCCTGCCAGCTTCAGTTAACCCATCTTAGGGTTCTCTGTCAACAGGTTCTTCTAGGTCAGTGCTTCCCAATTTTGATTGCATGTTAGAATCACCCAAAGAGCTTTTAAAACTCCTGATGCTCTAGCCACACCCCAGTGCAACAAATCAAAATCTCAGAGGATAAGACCGAGGCATCAGTATTGTTTAATTCTCTCCAGTGCATTGTAATATGCAACCACAGCTCCAGGCCAATATTTCTCAAATTGTTTCCCATGGACCACCTAAATAAAAATATCTTGGAGCGCTTGTTAAAAGAGCATTTCTCAGGCCTCTACTGTATACCTACTGAATGGGTATTTTGGGAGAGAAGGCTTGAAAATCTGTTAGTGTAAAAAACCCTACACAGGTGATTTTTATGTACCTCATAACATATTATATATTAGCTTTCTCAAATGCATTCCACTGTCCTTAGAGTAGTGATTGTCAAAATATGGTCCCCAACTAGCAGCATCATCATTATGTGGGAACTTAATAGAAATACAAATTATCTGGGGCTCTTATCCCAGACCCACTGAATCAGAAATGGTAAAGGTAGGTCCTGACAATCTGTTTTAATATATCCTCTAGGTGATTCTGATGCACATTTAAATTTAAGGACCATTGCCTTATAACATGCCTTACTGAATGCTGGCATATTCAGTATATATACAGTAATATATTGTAAGATCTAAAAATTCAAGTTCTGTCTTGACATCTTTGAGCCTCACAGGATCCCAAAGACCCATTCATGAGTTCCCCTGCTTTCACCAGATATGCCCCCCACCCAGTGGGAAAAATTACCAACCTGGCTATTTTCCCTATCACCTGGACCAAGTCCACTCCACCTGTTCCTCAACCTAATTGGTTTCAGTTCCCTGCCAGATCTTGGAATTATCCTAAGAAGCCAATCACATCCTCCCACAGAGGGGTTACTTCACCCCCTTGTCACTACAAAGCCTGCCTCCCACAGCCGCTGTTGGTTCATTCTGCTCCTGAGTGCTCCTGAGTGCTCCTGAGTATGGCATGTGGTATCTTCCTCCCCGGGCTATGAGTGTATGTGACTTATAAACTGCTGCCAGTCTCATTTGCCCAGTATGGAGTGTCATGTGTTTGGCAATCGAATTATTTAGGATGAGGGATCACTCCTTCAACAACAGGGTGAATAAGAGGTAGTCAGAACGGTCAGTTTTATAGCTGAAGATTACCTTTCCATGCTGTTTTAGGGCTCAGGTTCTTCTTGTGACCTGGATTCTGCCAACTAGATGCACCTATGTGAGATTTGGAAGGTAGAAATGAGTGGGAGGCCACACTTCTAGCAAGCACAGCAATGGAGGCAGTTTTTCTGCAGAGGTCTCAGTGACTGGTCCATACTCTGGTGGGTATTTAAAGGGAGGACACAGAGACTCCTCTTTATTAGCATGTCTCAAAGCTGAGGCAGGGTGCCATCAAACCAAGAGTTCTGGCAGTGGCTTCCTCACCCCCAGGAGGCTGCTGAGGAGGTATGAACCAGCAGTCAAGAAATAGAGCAGCAGCATACTGATGCCCCAGTTCTTGGTGGGACAGTTCTGTGGCGTTCTAGGCATCATTCTTGAAAACTCAGCCAAGCACCTGCTCCTCCAACCCTCTCAAGCATTTCATAAATTCCTAATTCCATATGTAAAACTCTTTTTATGCTTAAACCAGCTAGAATAGTTTTAATAATCTGCAACTGAATCCAGACAAATTCAGCATTTATATATGAGGCCTGTTACTGTAGTTGCTGATGCCAATAACTTTCCCAGAAGACAGCAAGATTCTGGAAGTCATGTTTGTAGAATAATCCCAATGAAGTAATACTGGGATAGAGACCATCTCAATTATTTTCTTATACTGTCGCCACCAAGAGATTTCTTGGTCAGTTGAGGGGATCTGTCCTATCATTTCTGTCAGAATACAGACAAGTCATCCCAAATTAACATGCAGTTTCAGTAAAACCTATTACTAAGCAAATACGGACTCAAGGCAAGTCCTCTAATCTTCTCTCAACCCCTTCCAACTGCAACTAAAACTCCTATCTATATGGAAAATCTGGAATTTCCCTTGGCTATGTTCTTGATTCTTGCTAAGTTCTTAAAATTCAAGAAAGAATAAGAAGAGAACCCTACCCTCAAAAATTTTGAAGACCTGTGTAGGGAGTGGAAAGATTTATTAAGGAAACTTGTATTTATAGAAACACAAGAAAATGCTCACCAAATATTCCAATGCATGCAATTCAATTCATGAAAAAATGACTTTAATAGTCATCACTAAATTTTGGTGTTCCCTTTAATTAAACAACTTTACTTCTGGCCTAGAAATATTTTTACTTCTTTGCTGCTCAACAATGGCACATAAAGAAAACAACAGGTGTGGAGAATCACAGAACCTGGAATAGAGTAGTTGTTCAAGAAGTTTGGACTGGTCAGGTGGCTTGATCTCTGGGACTGGGCCATTAAAACATCCCATACCCCTTTCTTGCAGTTTGTATCCAAAGGTAATAATGATTCTGTCACAATTCATCACTGAATGAAAAACTAGTATGACTTAAACTGGAAGAGAGTTGATACATAAGACAGACCAATTGCATCTATCAGAGACCAGCTTGCATAACATACACAGGGCAAGCTTGACCCCAGAGTAGCAGAGGCACTAAACACTGTGACATGGTTTAAGGAAGAAGACCATAAATACCTCCCAATATCTCTGGCCTGGTCTTTAGCATTCTTATTTCCAACTCAAAAGCTTCATCCCTTAGGATCAAGGCTTTCCTTCTCAGCTGGGGTATAGGGAACCCTGGAAGTAAGCCACAGGTGATACAAAACCACAGGGAAAAGATGGTACATCTTCCTTGAGAACCTGTTTTACCTGAATAGTTGGAAAAAAAACACATTCTCCATATATTAAAGAAATATACATATATTTCAGCGTGAAATTGAACATTTACTTGCATTTTTAAATCTCTATTGAGGTATAATGTACATACAGCAAAGTACATATATCATAAGGGTACAGTTTGATGACTTTTCACAAATTGAATACATCCATGGAATCAGCACCCAGATCTAGAAACAGAATATTACAAGGTGCTACCTCACAAGGGTAACCACTGTCCCTACATTTAACTTTATATAAATGGAATCATACAATGTGTTTTGTGTCTGGATTCTTTTGTTCAGCATTGTTTGTGAGATCCATATTGTTGTGTGAGGTTGAAGGTCATTCGTTCTCATGGCCATTTAGTATTCTGTGAATACATCACAATTTATCAATTCTGCTATTGATGAATAGTTTGTAATTTGAGGTTATTATGAATAGTGTTGCTATGAATGTTTTTGTACATGTCTTTTGGTGGAAATAAACACTCATCTGAGCTGTATATATAACCAAGAGTGGAATTGTAAGATCATACAGTTGGCCTATGTTCAGCGCCAGTAGACCCTATGAAACAGTTTTCCAAAGTAGTTGTACCAAGTTCCATTTATTTCTAAGATTAAAAAATGAGATTCCAAAGAAATTTAATCCTTGTATTGATGTCTTCACTATTCTTTGGAAGGTATCAGTTTATACTCTTTGACTTGTTTCAAGATTTTGTACTGGGTGGTATCCATTTTTAGTCAAGTGTACCATAGTTACTGGGGCTAATTTTTGCAATTAATTTATTTAAAAGTTTATAATGAAAACCATTGCTACCCATGTTTGTTATCTATTGCTGCACAACAAATTACCGCAAATTTAATGGCTTAAACAACACACATCTGTTATCTCATAGTCAGCAGTCCAGGCACAGATAAGCTGAGTTCTCTGCTTAGGGTCTTTCATTGGCTGCAATCAAGGTATTGGCCAGGACCACGTTTCCATCAGAGGCTCCACTGGGGGAGGATCTGCTTCCAAACTCCCTCAGATTATTTTCAGAATTAATTTCCTTCTGATTATTTGACCGAGAGCCCCCAGATTTTTGCTGTTAGATGGTGGCTGACCTCAGTTCTCAGAGGCCACCCACAGTTGCTAGAGACCCATCCCCCAATACAATTCTTTGCCCTGTGGGCTTCCTCACATGACAACTTACTTCATCAAATCAGTATGGCAAATCTCTCTCCAGTCTGCTATGACAGTGTTTTATATAATGTAACATCCCATCACCTTTGCCATGTTCTGTTGGTTATAAGCAAGTCACAGGTCCCACCCACATTCAAGGGGAGGGTACTACAAAAAGGCATGGACAACAGGAGGTAGGAAATCATTGGGGGTTACCCTAGATTCTGCCTGCCACACTACGTATTGAGCTCCTGTTGGGTTCTGAGCCCTGTATAAGAATGTTATTTCCAGTAGCTCACAAAATCCTCACAGAACTCTCACAGATAAATATTTGTGCTTGTCAGGGTCCTTGGCTACAAACAGCCAAGAACAGTTGTGAGTAATTTTAGTAGAGACATTGTTTATCAGAAGGATATTGAATACTTCACTGAATCCACACAAAAGGCTAGAAGAGCCCAGCTTGGTGAATGGACAAAATCAAAGGGGAGGATCAGTGGCCAGAAACTAGCCAAGGTACATCATAAGAAGAATCTGGTTAAGACGCTTCTACTACTGCCCTGCTGTTGAACATCATCCTCCTGCCCCTGCTTCCTTCCAAGAACAAAATCTAAACCACTGCCATTCACAGACGAAGTCTCCAAAATATTTCTTACCAATCTGCAACAAGTACAGAAACTGAAAATAAGCATCCAGAAATGTTATAGAACTTTTATGAATTTTATCTCTTAAGAACCTAATAACACAAAATTTGTGTTTATAGCTTTTATGGCTTTTTTCATTTAGTATTCATTTTTCTAGTGATCTATTTTTATGGTATATTATAAAAGTATCAGTCTGCAGCAAATTGGAAATTTGTAAAACTTGGTCCTTTACCACAGACAGTTTACAAAGCCCTGGCCTAAACTGTCATGGCTGACATTAGTCACTGACTTCAGAGGTAAAGACCCAGGTGGAAGGATTTGAACGATGGCACTTAGGTCTCAGGCCTGTGTGTTTGTTGCCATCATGGAGTGTGAGAACCTGTTGTTTTCTGTGTGTTGGAGCAGAGAGCTGGCCCTCTAAGGAACCTCTCAGAGGTGGGGTCCTTAGCTATAGGAAGGGGTGCAGGTACCAAACAGCCAAAAATGTGACCTATCCTCTAAATTTTATTGACCATTTTATACCCTACATTATGAGATGAATTGTGTCCTCCTAAAAGATATGTTTCTGTCCTAACCCATGGTCCTGTGAATGTGACCTATTTGGAAATAAGATCTTTGAAGATGTGACTAGTTTAGATGATGCCAAAGTGGATTAGTTTGGGCCCTTAATCCAATATGACTGACGTCTTTATAAGAAGTGGAGATGGGACACAGACACAGAGGGGAATGCCATGTGTTAATGAAGACAGAGCTCGAAGTGCTACAGTTTCAAGCCAAGGGACACCAAGACTTGCCAGTGAACACCAGAAGCTAGAAGAGGCAAGGAAGGATTCTTTCCTATGGGTTTCTGAGAGAGCATGGCCCTGCTGGCAGCTTGATTGCAGACTTCTGGCCTCCAGAACTGTGAGACAATACATTTCTTTTATTTTAAGTCATCTAGTTCGTAGTACTTTGTCACAGCAGTGATAGGAAAATAATACAGACAATTAGGGATTTGGGTGGAAACCTATGACGACCACTTTCAGTATTGCCCTGCACAGAGGCCCTTGTTAATACAACAGAGTAAAATCCAAGTCACTAGCACCTTACCATGAAGGTATTCATGGGATAGCTGGTTCTCTAAGGGATAACATCAGACAGGAAATTCAAGGAATGAGGAAACCATGTATAGGAGGGAGAAGGGCAACAAAAGGGCAGGGTTTGGCAAACACAGGCCTAAGGAAAGTGGGCAGTTCAGGGTCTAGCTTGTAGGCATTTGGCTGTGAGGTAAGTATGTGGGAAGGGGTAGAGGTGAGCACTGCCAGACAGGGAAAGAAGCTAGAGAGGGGGAATAATTGCCTCACCAAAACATTTCCCTACTTTATCACATTGAAGGAGTCAACCTCAGTAAATAGCCTGAAAAATATTAGCCAATTAAATCAAATCTCAAATTCCAGAACTTTGTTTTTCATATGGAACTAGAAAAGAGGAAATTCATGTTCATCAGAAGAAAAACTAGCCAGAGGATTTTGTACCTGGAGGTTTAAGGTTATTTCTTGACTGGATGGTATTTTTATTGCAGGTTGGGGTTTTTGGTGGGATATTTCTGGTGTGGGTCTGGGTGTGTTGAATCCCTTCAGCACTAAGTATCCCCCATTTGAAATAAGGAACCCAGACTGCCAGAAAGACTCAACACAGTCAGGTCTACAGTTCCCCTTGTTTCCCAAACTGGCTCATGAACCTATTTCACTTTTGCCAACACTGGACTATGGGGCCTGTGCCTGGTCACTTTGGATTTTGCATTGGCTACTTAACCATAATTTGGCAGGAAGGGTCAGGGAGCCCACCAGGTCTATTTTGAAATCTGCCAGGCAGGCAAGCTCTGGCCTCAGTTCTTCCCCATAGCTCAGCAGTCCATGTAGCCACACACACAAAACCCTGGGTCAACCTCCCCTCAGAGGTATATTATTTTCCTGTGGTTGCTACAATAAATTACTACAAACTGGGTGGCTTAAAACAATAGAAATTTATTTTCTTACAGTTCTGGAGGACAGAAGTCCAAAATCAGTATCCACAGGCCAAAATCAAGGTATCAGTAGGGTTGCACTCTTTCCCAAGGATCTAGGGGACAATCCTTCCTTGTCTCTTCCAGTTCCTGGGGCTGCCAGTGTTCATTGGATTGTTCATTGGCCTGTGGCTGCATCACTCCAATCTCTGCCTCCATCTTCACTTGTCCTTTTTTCTGTGTGTATGTCAACTCTCCCTCTGTCTCACTCTTATAAAGGACACCTGTCATTGGATTTAAGGATATCCCTAATCCAGATGATCTCATCTCAAGATCCTTAACTTAATTTCATCTGCAAAGACTCCATTTCCAAATAAGGTCACATTCACAGTTCCACAGATTAGGACAAGGGCACAACTTTTTAGAGGCCATGATTCAGTCCAATACAGGAGGGAAGAGATGGAATTTAAATTGACATTGTAGTTAATGTCTTAAATCAAATTGAGATGGGTTTTTGGTGGGAGGGGAATGGGAGCTTTTATTTTTTCCAACTATACAGTTAAAACATCATCTTCAAGAATCAAGGCTACTGGATTACAGTTCAACAGTTTCAAGTATTGCCTTCTACCTATTCTACTACACTAAAAACTAAAAAGGGATATCTATATAGTGCATAAGAATACACCCCAGAATGATCTCTCGACTCCATTTAAAATCTCTCAGCCACTGATTGAAACTGTATTTTGTTTCATTTCTCTTCCCCCTTTTGATCAAGAAGGCTTTCTCAATCCCATGATGCTGGGTCCAGGCTCATCCCCAGGAGTCATGTCCCACGTTGCCAGGGAGATTTACACTCCTGGGAGTCATGTCCCACATAGGGGGGAGGGCAGTGAGTTCACTTGCCAAGTTGGCTTAGAGAGGGAAAGGCCACATCTGAGCAACAAAAGAGGTTCTCTAGGGGTGAATCTTAGGCATAATTTTAAGTAGGCTTAGTGTCTCCTTTGCAGTAACAAGCTTCATAAGGGCAAGCCCCAAGATTGAGGGCTTGGCCTACTAAACTGGCAGTCCCCAGTGCTTGTGAGAATATCAGGAATTCTCCAGGTGAGGAAGTTTAATATTTACATATTTTCCCTAGTCCCACAAGGGGGCTTTGCAAATACATTTTTATTCTCTGTCCAAATTACTCTGGGATGTATCGAGGCGTCACGCTAAACTATAAAAACAACCATATCACACTGCCTATTCAAAGTTCCATGTAATTATGGTGTTTGAATAAACTGACCATACAAGTTAAATTATATAGTGTGCTAAAGAAAATATAGATTTTGCACTGAATAAAAATCTCCTCCTTTGGTCTCACACAGAAGTTGAAGTTTTAAAAGACTGTACATATCATTCTTTACTCTTTATTCTGATTTATCTTAGTTCTAACCAAGTTTATTTCATTCATATCTCTAATTGAAGTCTGATCTCTTTTTCAGCCTATTTAACATTTGCAGTGTGGGGTAATGCTGACATTCATAGCTGCCAAACCTTGGCTCTGAGTCTCAGGTGTCACATCACATAGATACCTGAAGTTCCAGGGACCAACCAGGTTATACACAAACAGCTCATTATCTCAGAATTTAGAAATAGCCGTTACAACTCAGGAATAGATGCAACTGCTATAAGAGCTTACAATTTAGGAAACTTTACCATAAGTCTTCCCCTGACAACCTATGCTCTCAGATTCAATTTTTAGAGTTTGCACATTGTAGTTAGTCTATACTAGTGAGGCATTATAATGTTTGTCTTTTCATTTCTGGTTTGTTTCACTCAACATACTGTCATCAAGGTCCATTCACTTAGTTGCATGCCTCACACTTCATCCCTTCTTGTAGCCACTCAATGTTCCATTGTATGTATACACCACAGTTTGCTGTTCTGTTCATCAGTGTACCCTTAGCCCACCTTCATTCATTGTGAATCGTGAGTGCTGTCACCATAAGCCCCACTGTGCAAAGGTCCATTTGTGTCCCTGTTCTCAGTTCTCCCAAGTATATATCCAACAGCAGGGTTGCAGGACCATATGGCAACCCCATATTTAGCTTCCTGTAGAACCATCACACTACTTCAAGATGGGCTGCACCATTCTACTTAACCACCAACAGTGATTAAGTACATCCCTCTCTCCACATTTTCACCAACACTTGTATTACCCTCTGTTTATTTTTAAACAGTTTTATTCACATACCATACACTCCCTCCTAAGTAAACAATCAATGGTTCCCTGTATAGTTACATAGTTATGCATTCACCACCACAATCTATATGAGGACATTTCCATTTCCTCTGTAAAGAAAGAGGAACAGGAGAAAAAAGAAAAAGAAAAAAATTATGACTAAAACAAAAGAAAATAAAATAATGTAAAAAGGTCAGACAACAACACCAGTGCCAAGAGTCCCACACCCATCTTTATATCTCCCTCTTATAGACATTAATCTTTGGTATATTGCCTTTGTTACAATTAATGGAAGCATATTACAACGTTACTGCTAACTATAGACTCTAGTTTGCATTGATTAAATTTTTCCCCAATACCATCCCTTTTTCAACACTTTGCAAGGTTGACATTCCTTTTTTCTCCCACAGGTAAAAACATTTTTATATTTGTACATTTAATCACCATCATTGACCACTCTGGGTTTCACTAAGTTTTATAGTCCCAATCTTTATCTTCTATCTTTCCTTCTGGTGTCATACAGACCCTTAAACTTCCTCTTTCAACCATACTCACAGTCATCTTTATTCAGTGTACTTACAATATTGTGCTACCATTACACAGTATTGTGCTATCCATTTCTGGATCTATACAATAAATCCTCTTGAATATTCTGTACTCCTTCAGCATCAAATGCCTGATCTCTAACCTCTTTATATCTCCTGATACCTGCATTGGTACACTCTTCTCCAAACCTCTCTCTCCTGTCTTTTCCTATCTGTCTGTAGCACTCCCTTTAGTATTTCTTGTAGAGGAGGTCTCCTGTTCATGAACTCTCTCAGTGTCTGTTTACCTGTAAATATTTTAAACTCCCATTTTTGAAGGATAGTTTTGCTGGATATAGGATGCTTGGTTGGTAGTTTTTCTCTTTCAGTATTTTGAATATATCATACCACTGCCCTGTCGCCACCATGGTTTCTGCTGAGAGATCCACACTTAGTCTTATCAAGCTTCCCTTGAATGTGATGGATTGCTTTTCTCTTGCTGCTTTCAGAATTTTTCTCTTTGTCTCTGACATTTGAAAATCTGATTAGTAAGTGTCTTGGAGTAGGTCTATGTGGATCAATTCTGTTTGGGGTATGCTGTGCTTCTTGGACCTGTAATTTATATCTTTCTTTAGAGTTGGGAAATTTTCATTGATTATTTCCTCTGTTTTTCTTTCTGCCTCTTTTCCCTTCTCTTCTCCTCCTGGGACACCTATAACATGTATATTCGTATGCTTCATGTTTTCATTCAGTTCCCTGAGTCCCTGCTCATATTTTTCCATTCTTTTCCCTATCTCTTCTTTTCTGTGTAGGATTTCAGATGCTTATCCTCTAGTTCACTAATCCTTTCTTCTTCCTCTCCAAGTCTGCTGTTGTATGTCTCCATTGTGTTTTTCATCTCTTCTATTGTGACTTTCATGCCCATAAGTTCTGCCATTTGTTTTTTCAGGTTTATGAATTCTTCCTTATCATTATCCAGTGTCTTCTTTATATCCTTCATCCCTTTTGTCACATTTTCTTTCAACTAGTTGATTTGATTTCAGGGGAGAGGGGAGTTCCAGCCAGTCCAGGATGGAGTTTTCCTACTTCATATTTTTCTCTGCCTTCAATTTGGCTTTGTAGGGTCCTTCTCCAGTCTATACCTTCCTCCAGAGTTCTGAACAAGTCAGAATTGTCCCTTTTTCTGCTGACTCTCTGGAGAAAAGTTTTCCATAGCCATTTACATCACCATGTTGATGACATCCCCCTTAGTCCTCTTTTATTTTAAACCTACTTATTTCTCTTCCTTCTGCTATACATTTTATGGCATACATTATCAAAGATATCTGCTGTCTACTTTTGATTCCAAAATTTCCTTTGAGCCAAAATACCTCATGCTTTCATAAATGGAAAAAAACAACCAATTCATTTGTAACTTGTTGACAGTGAGGCAAATAATTTACTACTTTTGTTTTCAGAAGCCCTGGATTGATCTTTTTTTCAGAAAGGATTTTTTATTAAGATTTATTCACATACCATACAATCATCCAAAGTGTATAATCCATTGATCACATTGCCATCATATAGTTGTTCATTCCTCACCCCAATATATTTTTTTAACATTTTCCTCGTACCAGAAAAAGTGAAAGTAAGAATAAAGAGTTAAGAGTAAAAACAGAACACCCAAATTGCACCCTCACCCTATTTTTCCTTTAGTTTTTCTGCCCCCATTTTTCAACTCATCCATCCATACACTGGATAAAGGGGAGTGTGATCCACATGGCTTTCACAATCACATTGTCATCCCTTGTAAGCTCCACTGTTATGCAATTGTCTTCAAGATTCAAGGCTACTTGGCTGTAGTGTGATAGTTTCAGGTATTTACTACTAGCTATTCCAATTCATTAAAACCTAAAAAGAGTTATCTATATTGTGTGTAAGAGGGCCCAACAGAGTGACCTCTTGTCTCCTTTTGGAATCTCTCAGCCCCTGAAACTTTATTTCATTTCATTTCACATACCCCTTTTGGTCAAGAAGATGTTCTCTATCCCATGATGCCAGGGCTAGATTCCTCCCTGGGAGTCATATTCCACATTTCTTTTATTTCCATAAGATCATCTATTTTTTTATTTACTCTTGCAATTTCTTCTTTGTGCTCTTCTAGGATCTTCTTCGTGTCCTTTATATTATGTGCCATGCTCTCATTGTTTGCCTTTAGTTCTTTGATTAATTGCTCCAAGTACTGTGTCTCCTCTGATCTTTTGATTTGGACATTTGGGTTTGGGTTATCCATATCATCTGATTTCTTCACATTCTTTAAAATTTTCTGTTGTTTTTGGCCTCTTGGCATTTGCTTAACTTTGATAGGGTTCTTTTAGGATATGTAGACTGATTCAAACACTTATCTCTAATTTGTCAGATCTACAGCTTGGTGGAGTACACTTTCTCTAACTAACCAGCAGGTGGCATTCATGAGTCACCTATTCCCCTCAAGCCAGTTCTCCCCAACTTTGTCTTTGTGGTGAGTGGGGTTCTGAATCTTGTGGGGGTCCAATTGGTGCACCAAGCTTGTGTGTGTAGTTGGTGCTGCCTGCCCTGAATACAGGGGGTGTGTCTGAGCAGTTAGGAATAGAGGGCAGCTTTAATAATCAAATCACCCAGGTGTTACTGGAGATTTAAAGCTGTTACAGAAGTCTAAACCTTCAGTTGAGTCTCACTACCATTTGCTCCTGCCACTGACCCACAACTCCCTGGTATTGGTGTATGGACCCTGGGACTTCCCAGTGGGTCCCTCTTCCAAGCTGTGCCCTCCTAGGGCCTCTGCTGAGAGAAGACTGTGCTACATCATAAGTCAGTGCAGCCCCCCCCCAAGGGAAGTTCTGGGCTGTGGTGCTGTGTAGGGGCATTCCCATTCCACTGAAAGGATGGTTGTGTGGGGAATGTTAATTTCACCCTTTTCAAGCACCTCTGCCTTCCTAGCTCCAGGACAATTAGCTATGGGTGTGCCAAAGGTTATCATCCACTCCAGCTATTGGGACAGGTGTGCATGTTGCTGCAAACACTTCCCGCCACAGTGGGTTGTGTGACACAGCTCTGAGTTGTGGTGCCGGCCACCAGGCAGGAGTGTTCCCAGCCCCCTGGTAAGATGGCTGTATGGGGCATTGGTTATTTTCCCCTTTTTTGCTGACCTCCTCCTTCCTAGCTCTGAGACAATTAGCTGCAGGTGTGTGAAAGGCTATTGTCCATGCCAGACACTGAGGCGTGCCCACAGGTTGTAGGGAAACAGCTCCCACCATGCTTCACTGTGCATCTCTTGCTGCCAGATCCACAGCTGCTTCTGGGTTTTTAAAACTGATCTGACTCCAAACACCGACCCCCAGTTTCCCCAGACCATGGCGTGGCTGCCAGTTCTCCAGCAGCCTCACTCACTTGTTTCAGAATGCAGACTCCTGTTTTCACCAAGTGCACAGTCCCTGCATGTCTAGCAGACCTTGTCCAGCCGGTGCCTCACTGGAACTGGTGCTCTGGATCATTTTCTTTATCTGGCATTTTTCATGGAGCTGTTTTTTGACTCTGTCTCTCCTAATCCACCATCTTCCATCCTTTCCTGATGTTCTTCTAAAAGCTATAATAGGCTATTTGTCTCGGGAGGTAGCCTTCATCAAGATAGAAGTATTCTATTCCTCATACTTCAGCAATAATAATTATTGCTATCTACCTAGTGTTTATCAAATAGCAGATACTGCACTGGGAACTTCATTGGTTTCTCCATTCAACAACTATTTTTGGAGTGCTTCTTATGTGCCAAGCACTGTGCCAGGTTCCGGAGATACAACAGTGAATAAGTTGGACATTTGGAGCTCAAAATTTAGTATGGGATTATTTAAATTACTATTAGTTGTTTAATAACAGTTCAAATTGCAATTGCGACAAACACTACCAAAAAAAAATGGTATTCAGGTGTATAAAACAGGGAAAGTCTTTACCTAGTCTGAGAGGGTGAGGTGTGGTTAAGGGAGGCTTTCTTAAGGAAATGATGTTTTGTTTGAGGCTTACTGGATGAGTAGGAGTGGACCAGGTAGAAAAAAATGCTCTTTCCTGAGGGTGAGAATATTCTAGGCAAAGAGAACAGGATATTCAAAAACCCTGGATTGGGAAGAACCTAACTGAAATCAGGCCAGAATGCTTGGAGCCTTTGAGCCTTGGGGTGAAAAAGGAAGCCAGAGAAATGGGCAGGGGCTAGATGACTTAGAGTCTTGAGGGCAATGTTGAGCATTTTGGCATTCACCCATTCATTAGCAGGCAGACATCGAAGGGTTTTAAGTAAAGGAATTGATCTGCTCATATTTGTGTTTTTAGAAGAACACTGTAGCTACTGTGTGGAAGATGGTGTTTTGGTCAGGGTAGAATTTTGGCTAAGTGTAACACAATCTCAAAATAACAATTACTTAAATAAGATAAAAGTTTATTTCCCTTCCTATGAAAGTCTGAGCTGGAATTACACATTGCTCTGAAAAGTCATTAGGAATACAGCTCCATCTAGCTTGTTTTTCTGTCATCCCTACAGTATTGCCCTCACCAGTGTTGCCCAAGTCATAACTCAATCAACAGGAAGCACACAACCTGAAAAATCACTTCCACTCTCATACCATTAACCAGACCTTAGTGCAATGTCCACATCCAGCTGCAAGAGAGACTGGGAGATAGAGTCTTTATTCTAGGTGCCAATTTGTCAACTAAGAAACTTATTACTTTGGAAGAAGAGGAAATCAGATATTGGAATTAACCATTTTTGCCACAGATGAATTAGTGATGGTCAAGAAAGTAAACAGGATGACTAGGACAGAGGAAATTGCAGAAGTCCAGCCAAGATATGATGGTGACTTGGTCTAGCATGGTGAAGTAGAGATGGAGAGAGATAAAGGAATTTAGGAAGTATAGAGGAGGTAGAATTAACAGGATTTAAGTGGAAGGGCTAAATGAGAAGATGATGTCAAGGATAATGTCCAAGTTTCTAAAATGAACAACCAGGAAAATGGTGGTATCATTTTGTGAGATGGAAAAATCCAGAAATTTACAGATTTATGTAAGACAATCATAGATTCAGTTTTGAAATTCTTGTCAAATAACAAGTAGAAATATCCTCTAGGCCAGGGGTTGACAAACTACAGGCTGATAAAGAAAGTTTATCAGAACACAGCCATGCTCATTTGTTTGCATATTGTCTGTGGCTGCCTTTGAACTACAACAGCCTATAGCCTACAAAGCAAAAATTATTTTCTGTCTGCCCCTTTACAGAAAAAGTTTGCCGACCCCTGCTTTAGGAAGTTGCATAATCACATCTGAAGTTCAAAACAGTGGTCTTGGTTGACAGATATTTGGGGATGGGAAGATGGTAGTTCAAGGACCACCTAGAATGAACATGGGCCAAGGATCAAGACTTCAGGTATTTCAACATTTAATGACGGGAGGGATAGAAGGATCCCACCTCAAAAGACTGAGTAGAAGAAGCCAGAGAGAGTGGTGTGTCTCACAGGAATCAAGGAAAACAAAGTCTTACAAGAAGAGAGGAATAGCCAACAATGTCAAAAGCTGATAAAAACTCAGGTAAGATGAGGACTTAAAAGTGACCATTGTTCTAACAACATGGCAGTTATTGGTGACTTTAACTAGGGCAATTTCAGTAGAGTAATGGAGGTTGTGAATCCAGAATGGATTGAAATGAGTAGTAAATAGGAGATGAGAAAATGGTAAGAGGCAACATATATAGATAAGTCTTTCAAGAAGTTTGACTGAAAACTGGAGAAAAGAGATAGGGTGGGCGGGCAGAGACTGGAGGGAGTGCCAATTTGTGTCAGGAGAAAATTTTTAAGGTGGAAGAGACTAGAACATGTTCAAATATGAATAGGAAAAAATCAGCAATGAGGTCCAAGATAAAAAAGTGTACATCATTCAGGATGCTAACAGGAAACATAAGGAACACTCATTTGAATTAGATAAATGAGAAGAGTTTAGTAAAGAGAATATTTGCGAAGATGTTGGCAGCCAGTAGGGAAATGAACAAAAGATATTGATACATTCCAGAGTCAAAATCCTTTCTGCCTGAGAAGGCAAGGGAAGGGAGCAGTTACCATTACCCAGAGAGAGTTGCTATAGGAGAAGCTGCCCATTTAGTGATGCTGAATTCAGTAGAAGAAGACAACTAACTCAAGGAGGACTATCAGGGAGGAAATAGAGGAAGAAATACCTTGACTTCTCTCTGCCCCTTCCCTTTAATTTCCTACTGGAGACTCCCATTGGCCAAACCCCACCCAAAGCCAGAGGACCAGGAGGTCCACTGACATATTCTATAAGGATCCACCTCCCTGGACATAGAGAAGAATGGATGAGGAACGAAAGTGGATCTGGGGCAAACAGAAGATACACAGTATAGAGAAAGGGGTCTTATAAAAGAAAACAAGTTTCTGAGAAAATGAGAGGGGAAGAGTCACAAAGGAAAGTGGAGTGATTATGTTTGCATTGGAAAAGAAATCCTTCCTCCATTGTAATAGGAGGAAAAGGGGAAGGTTCAATGGGTTGCCAATGAGCTTGTATACATGATGGTGGGAAGTTGATGGAATTCCAATTCAGATGACTTCTGATTTTCTACAAAGAACAACTGTCATCTCTTGAAAGTAAAGGGGGTGGAGGAGAATAGCAGAGATTTGAGAAGAGTGTTGAGAATGCATGAAAAGTTGTTGAAAAGAGTTGGAGGACAAGCTGACAAGAGAGAAGTAGTCAATTGTCCAGGCATCTCCAAAACTGAAGTGAGTTCAGTCACCTCAAATATAAAGTGGACACATTATCTGATTATTTGATATTCTCCAGTTGCTTTTCAAGTACAATCCTTTTAAATACTTACAAATATTATTTTTAGATACTCTTAAATACTTACAAGTATTAATTTTTAAGGGTCCTATAACATGGGTATTTTGATCCATGTTTCACAAAGAATTATTGTGGTTCAGAGATAGTAAGTGATTTACAAATGTATGCCCAGTTAATCAATGGTATTTTAAGATTTTACCCAACTGCTTCAGCATGATGCTAGAATCACCTCATTCAGCAAACATTGGTGTGGATGACTTCCAGTTATTTCCTTGACAAAGTGTCACAAGCAAGGAAAGAAAACATATAGAACTTCACAGTCAAAGGAGCACTGAAAAATCGCAAGGAACTATGAGAAATATTGGAAGACAAGGTGGATTCTGGTCAATGCCAACCAGGCATACCCAGGACAAGGCCATTTTTTGGTCAACGGTGTTCTGGGTCATTCATTTGCTCATATATAAAGCCCTTCACATGAATTATTGGTATCATGTGTACTAGAGTATGCAAAAAAGAAAAGCTGATCCAAAGATCTCACAATGTCTCTGAAGCCATTTATACTTTTTATGTAGCTTATGTTGCTTGCTTGTGTACATTTACCATATAATTTCCAAACTAAAACATTTTAAAGTGAAATAATTAACATTATATTCTCTTCTAAGACATTTATTTATTGGCTAACAAATTGGACTAATTTCATTAGTAGAACTAAAATTGTTATATCCAAATTATTGTCAAAAATAAAATTCTTTTAAAAATAACAGTTTCCATGTAAAAAAAAAACTTTTCAAAATTGTTTTCTAAAATTTAAAAATGCATACACAGAATAATTATTCTTAGTACATAATGGTGTTCATTAATTAGTTTATTAGCTATATCTATTTCTAATACCATGTCACTGATATGTTTTCTGAAAACGTATTTTTTTCAATATGTCTTAATAAAATTGCCTACAATATTCTTCAAAGTTGCAGTTTATTGCTAATAAATTTGAAAATTTTGATCACTTCAATTGATTTTCTACAGATTATGATACCTTTAATTAAGAAAATATCTCTTTACAAGTGCTAAAGTACCTGATACCTGATAATCCTAGAGCAAATTCTTCTATTTAGAAGATATACTCAATTCTAATTTTTGTATTGAAAAATGTGTCAATGTTTCATAATGAATAGTTTCAAGAGTACTGTTTTGTTGCTTCCATTCAGAACCAATGGCATATTTTTATAAGTGAAAAACTCATTAAATAAGTTCTCTGTATTTAAATGATTCTTTTCAATGGTTCATCAAATTTAAATGTTGCAAAATCAAAGCCTTCTCAGGTGTATTCTATTCCAGTTAAAAATAAGAAATGCATCAATTCAAGATATTATAAACTACAGTTGTAAAATGTCAAAATTAAACCTTGCACACAATTTGGGCTCTTATCGTCTAAGCTGTTAAATGATAAATTTCAATGTCTTCCCATTTAGGAGTTTTGTTTCCATAATTGCAATTTGCTAAAAGCTTCAAAAGCTGAAATTTTTTGGTACTCCATTCTTTGAATACTTCATTTAAAGATTTGCAAATTACCTAAATTTAAAGGATTTGTATACAATAATATTCAAAACTCTTTAAGACACTTCAGTTAATTAACAAAGTATTTCTTTAAAGTCTCAAACATTTAAAAAATCTGAATCTTTGACTGGAAACAGAGAGAATTTCGTACTGCCATGCTAAAGTTTTCATTTCTCTATTTCACCTCAGAATTGTCACAGAATTTTGCAATTCAGTCATTCTGTGTGCATATGTAAATACATTTGTAAATGTTTACAACTATAGCTTCTATTTTAAGTAATAAATTATCACAGGGTAGGTGCAATAATGAATTATATGTGCTCTACAACCAATTTCAAGTGTATTTCTGCTCCATAGGTTTCTTAATTTAGAAAGAACATTGTTTTAACAAGATAATTGTATTCCACTTAAATTTATATTTCTATTAGCATCACCAAAACAAATAATTTTATTTACAATATTGGATTTTTAAACTGAGCTTAAAATACCATTATCAGATGTTTCACCTTTAACAAAATGAACTTCCAAAAGCTTTACTTTGAATGCATAAATTGGATAAAAAAATTGAACCATTACTGAAGTTAACAGATTTTCCATTTAAAGCATCTAATATCTCTGATATAAAACTGGCATCATTTAACTGCAAAGTTTTCCTTCTGTTAATGGAGCCAACCCATTAACAGCTATCATTTTGCTTTTTTGCACATGCATGGGAAAACATGGAATCAAAAATGAGTTAAATTAATTTAGAGGAATAGTCCTTTGATCTAATTGAAAAGCCATGCTTCACAGAATGCTATGTAAATTCACCTTCTTCAGCTAACTCTTGAAATAGATGCTTATGTTTTTTAAGCAGATTTGTATCTTCTGGTTTTCATATGGTCAGTGATATCTCTATGGCTTCCAGGTGGATAGTGAATGTTGACAAACGTTTTGTACAGGTTACACAATCCTCAACATTTTTTGAGAATTATAAATTCAGCACTTAATTATTCATGGCACATTTAGTTTCTCTTTTTCATTGTCATTGAAAATACATTGCCATATAAAGGGTCTATTTGCAAAATAAATTAACATTACCAAACAGAAAAACAAGATGATAGTTACAGATTTACAACTTAACATAAATAAAAAAAACTTCTGTCACAAGAGAATTCAGACTGTTTTCTCTGTGCTCTACAGGATTGCTCAGCCTCCATTTCCCACATGCATTTCACTTATACTTAACCCATAATTTCTCATTTTTCCCACTGACCCCTGAAACTGGTTACCTGAGAACTTCATGCATCTTGCAGGTTGAGGCATGAGTGACAGAACAAATGGCTAATGTACTAAGTGACCAGCAGGGGTCACAGCATAAAATACAACATCTAAGATCAGGGATGAGCAATCTCTAGCTGTTTTATAAACAAGCTCCCCAAGGGCTACCATTGAAAGGAAAGTCGTTGTTACATTCTATCTGGAAAGAATTGTCGTCTTTCAAATTTAGCCATGTGTTAAAGTGAGAACTCTGAACACTGTCCATGCTTCTGACACTACCGCATGAGACAATGGGTGGTAGATTGTATTTTCCAAAATTGGTCACAATGATATGTTCCAACCCAAATGCAATTCTTGCCATGTGATTTTGATATACTTCCCATTGAGATATGGGATCTATGTTATATAATAGTTGATTGTGTCCAGGATACAATAAAAACATTTGTCATCAGGAACACAGAAAATAACAACTTGAATGAAAACAATAATCAGTAAACACCAACTACAAGATGAATCAGATGTTGGAAATATCTGACATTGATTTTTAAACAGTCATCACAAAAATGGCTGGATGAGCAATTGCAAATTCTCTTGAAGCAAATGAAAATTTGGAAAATGTACTCAAAGAAATAGAAATTACATAAAAAAAGAACTAAATGGAAATTAGAGACCTGCAAAATACAATAACCAAAATTTAAAAAATGGCTAAATGGGCTCAACTTTACCAATCTGAACAACAGAGACGATAGACTGAAACAAAATGAAAAGTCTCAGAGACCTGTGAAACAAACCGAAAGAGATATTATTTGTATCATTGCAGTCCCAGAAGGAGAGAAGACTGAAAAGGGGACTGAAAAAGTATTTTAAGAAATATTGGCTGAAATATTACCAAATACAGCAAAAGGCTTAAACCTACATATTTAAGAAGCTGAATGAGAACCCTGAAAAAGATAAACCTAAAGAAATCAATTCCAAGATGCATCATAATTAAACTGAAAACTAAGGACAAAATAAATGTCTTGAAAGCAGCCAGAGAGAAAATGACACATATCTATTAGGGAACACTAATTCAAATAAAAGTGGATTTTGAATTTGAAAGATAGAGATCAGCTTGGAGAGATACAACATTTTACATAGTGCTGAAAGAGAAGAACTATCAACCCAGAATTCTATATCTGGTGAAAATATCCTTCAGGAATGAAGAGGAAATCAAGAAATTCTAAAATGAAGGAAAACTAAGAATTTCTCATTAGCAAACCTACCCTTAAAGAATGGCTAAAAGAAATGAAGAAGGCTTGGAACTTCAGAAAGGAAAGAATAACATCAAAATGGGAAAAAAAAAACAGGAGTAAATATAATAGATTATCTTTCTTCTTGTGAGTCTCAAAACATTTTTTGGGTTTGAAACAAAAATTATAACACAATCTGATGTGGTGCTCAATGTAGGTAGAGGACAAAGATAATCATATTTTTTAAAGGAGGAGGGTATAGGGACCTAAATGGAAGTAAGGTTTCTATACTTCACTTGAAATAGTAAAATGATGATACCAGTGTACTGTGGTAAGTATGTATATGTGTGATAATAGCTGGAGCAACCACTAAGAAATTTATAAAAGACTTATACTCAAAATCACTACAAATAAATCAAGATAAAAACCTTAAAAAATGTTCAAGTAATCCACCAGAAGTCTAGAAAAGAGTAACAGAGGAATAAGCCCTAAAATA
The DNA here is from genome assembly GCF_015220235.1 of Choloepus didactylus. Taxonomy (NCBI): domain Eukaryota; kingdom Metazoa; phylum Chordata; class Mammalia; order Pilosa; family Megalonychidae; genus Choloepus; species Choloepus didactylus. The sequence continues at coordinate 46,067,794 of NC_051334.1, read as the reverse complement.
ACAATAATTGCCATAAATACAGTCTAAATATGCCAATTAAAAAACAGAAACTGGCCAAGTGGATTTTTAAAAAAACGTGATTTAACTGCTTTCTACAAGGAACTCACTTCAAACACAACAGAATAGGTAGGTTGAAAGTGAAAGGATGGAAAAAGATGTACCACACAAATATTAACAACAATAAAAACAGGAGTGGCTATATTAATATCAAGTAAAGTAGATTTCAGATAAAGAGAGACATTTCATAATGATAATTGGGATTGATCCACCAGGAAGACTTAATAATCCTAAATATATGTGCAACAAAAACAGAACCTTAAAATACATGAAGCAAACACTGACAGAACTGAAAAGATAAACAAACAAATACACAATTGTAGTTAGAAATTTCAATACCTCACTATTAGCAATTAATAGAACTAGTAGACAGAAAATAAACAAGAATATGGAAGACCTGAACAACATAATCAAACAAAAAGATCTGATTGGTATGTATAAAACAATCCACCCAACAAGAGAAGAATACACAATTTTTTCAGTTGCCTATTGAACATTCACCAAGATGGATCATATTGTGGATCATAAAACAAATTCACCAAAATTAAAAGAATTGAAATAAACAGAATATATTATCTTACCATAATGAATCAAACTAGAAATCAATAACAGAGAAAACAACAGAAATCTTTAAACACTTGGAAATTAAACAACACACCTACATAATCCATGGGCAAAGAGGAAATCACAAAGGAAATAAACACAAAGAAGAAATTGAACAATTCCTAAAAAATCACAAAGTATCAAAACTCAACCAAGATGAAGTAGATAACATGAATAGTCCTAGGAGCATTAAGGGAATTGAATTTGCAATTAAAAGCTTCCAAAAAAGAAATTCCCATGCCCAAATGTCTTCACTGGAGAATTTTACCAAACATTTAATCAAGAATTAATACCAACTTTCAGAAATAAATGAGATGGTAACTCTTCCAATCTCATTTTATGAAGCTCTTGATACCAAAATCAGACCAAGAATTCTAAAAAAAAAGAAAACTACAGACTAATATCTTTCAGACATTTTGAATCAGATGTAAAAAGCTTCAACAGAATATTAGCAAATGGAATCCAACAATACACAAAAAGAATTATACACCATGACCAATTGGAATTTTCAGGTATGTAAGGCTGGTTCAACATTCAAAAATCAATTAATGTAACCCACCATATCAACTGGCTAAAGAAGAAAATCTTATGATTATATCAATTGATGTAAAAAACATTTGATAAAATTCAACACGCATTAGTTAAAAATCTCAGCAAATACAGGAGAATTACCTAAACTTGGAAAAGAGCGTTTATTTTAAAAACCTACAACTAACATCAAATTTAATGATGAAAGACTGAATCGGTTCCCTCTAAAATTAGGAACAAGGCAATGATGTCCACTCTCACCCCTCTTTTTCACAAAGTACTGGAAATTCCAGCCAGCACAATAAGAGGAGAAAAACAAAATATATACACATCAAAAAGAAAGAAATAAAACAGTCCTGTTCTGGTTTGTTAATGCTGCCATTATGCAAAATACCAGAAATGGATTGGCTTTTATAAAGGGGGTTTATTTGGTTACACAATTACAGTCTTAAGGCTATAAAATGTCCATGGTAACACATCAACAATAGGTGCCTTCACTGAAGGATGGCCGCCTGAAAACCTGTTAGCTGGGAAGGCACATGGCTGGCATCTGCTTGCTCCCAGGTTGTGTTTCAAAGTGGCATTCTCCAAAATGTCAGCGTCAGCTTCCAACAGCTGTCATCAAAATGTGTCTCTCAGCTGCAGCTTCTCTCCAAAATGTCACTCTCAGTTGCTCTGAGTTCCTTCTGTTTGTCAGCTTATTTATATGGCTCCAGTGATTTAATTCAGACCCACCCTGAATGGGCGGGGTAACACCTCCATGGAAATTATCCAGTCAAAGTCATTACCCACAGTTGGATGAGTAATATCTCCATGGAAACATCCAATCAAAAGGTTCCAACCCAATCAACACTAATACATTGGCCCCCACAAGGTTGCATCAAATATAATGGCGTTTTGGGGGACATAATACATCCAAACTGACACAAGGCCCTATTTGCAAATGACACAATTGTCTATGTAGAAAATCTCAAAGAATCTATAAAAAAAACTCTTATAAATTATAAGTGAGCTCATCAAGGTCGCTGGATACACGATCAAAACACAAAAGTCAATCACATCTCTATATACCAAAGACAAACATGTAGAAAGCAAAATTTAAGACACAATACCATTTACAATTACTTCCAAGAAAATCAAATACTTGTGTATAAATATAACAAACATGTGCAGAAGTTGCATCCTGAAAATTACAAAGTATTGGTGGAAGAAATAAAAAAAAAAAAGAACTAAATAAAAGGAGCGACATACTGTGTTCATGGTTTGGAGGACTTAACATAGTGAAGATGTGACTTTTCCCTGAATTTATCTATAGATTTAATGCAATTTCTAGCAAAGTACCAGCAGGGATTTTTATAGACATAGAGAAGTTTATTCTCAAATTTACATGGAACAGTCCAGGACCTAGAATAGCAAAAAAAGTATCTTGACAAAGGTATTGTCAAGCACTATCCAATGCTGGTACTTAATATATAGCTATAGTAAACAAGTCTGGGTGGTATTGGTAGAGGAATAGACACATAGATGAATGGAACAAAGCAGAGAATTCAGAAATAGACTTACAAAAATATGCTCAATTGATTTTTTGACAAAGATGCATAAAGCAATTTGTAATAAAGTGTTGTGTTAGTGTGTTAGGGTTCTCCAGAGAAACAGAACCAACAGGATATATATAATAGGAATTAGCTCATGCAACCATGGGGTTTGGCAAGTCTGAATTCCATAGGGCAGGCCACAAGTTGGCATTGAATTCCCCCTGAAGTCACAAGTTGGGAACTCTGATGAAGGTGACAAATTCCCCAGGAGAAACTGGCTGGCTGAAGTGGAGATAGAAATTCTCCTTTCTGAGTGCTGAAATTCTCAGTTCTGGCTTTAAGCCTTCAATTGATTGGATGAGGAGATTCCCCTCATTGCTGGAGGCAATCCTTTGTTGACTGCAGATGTAATTAGCCATAAATGCAGTCAACTGACTAAAGATTTAAATCAATGAAATACCCTCATAGTAACAATCAGGCCAGTGCTTGCTTGCCCAAACTGGACACCATAACCTAGCCAAGTTGGCATGTGAAATTAACTACTGCAGTGTGCAAATCCATTTTTGAGGTTCAATCCCTGAGAGCTTTCAGGCCTCACCTCTCCCCTTTCCCTTATAACCCTATATCTGGGCAAGCCAATTAAAGATCTTGGATGCTTCCTCTCTAGGCACTGCCAGGGAAGGTCAAACCATGCAAGCCCAGGCCCTGCTTGTAGTAATCCTCATCCCAGCCCCACCCCTAACCACAGTAAAATCCAAAGACACTTGCCCCTCCCTTCACTCAATCCATTCCAGATTGGTTTGGGTACCTTCCCTGCACTGCCCAGAAAGTCCCATTATGTGAATAATAAACATTTTTAAACCCTCTCAGTGTGTGTGTAGCACCATCAGTCTCAACATTTGAACTAATTTTAGGTGAAGCATTGATCCTGCCCTCTGTGAGGAAAACCACAAAGATTATGTAGGATATCACTACACATCTATCAGAATGACTAAAATTAAAAATAGTGATAACACCAAATGCCAGCAGGGATGCCAAGAAACTGGATCACTCACACACTGCTGATGGGAATATAAAATGGTACGGTCACTCTGGAAAAGAGTAGAAGTTTCTTACAAAACTAAATAGCCACTAACTATATAACCTAGGTATTGCATTCTTGAGCATTTATGCCAAATGAATGAAAACGTATGTCCACATGGAGACTTATATTCAAATATTCACAACATCTTTATTCATAATAGCCCCAAACTGCAAACTGGAAACAACCCAAATGTCTAACAACTGAAGGATGGATAAACAAGATATGGTACATCCATGCCATGAAAAGGTATAAAAAGGAACAATAAAAGTGATAAAAAGGAGCAAACTGCTAATACATGCAACAACTTCGATGGGTCTCAAGTACATTATGCTGTGTGAAAAACAAAAGCCAGTCCCAAAAGGTTACATAGTGTATGATTCCATTTATATAACATTTTGAAATGACAAAATTGTAGTGCTGGAGAATAGATTGCCAGGATCTGGGGGAGAAAGGAAGGAGAAGAGGGAGGTCAGTGTGGTTATAAAAGGGCAACATGAGGAATCCTTGTGATGGAATTGTTCTATATCTCGACTATTGTGGTGGTCATTCTATTCTACACGTGCAAAAAAACTGCATAGAAATAAATACACACACAAATGATCACATGTAAAACTGGTGAAATTTGAATAAAGTAGGTGGATTGTATCAATGCTATTTTCCTGGTTGTAATATTGTACTATAGTCATGCAAGATATTACCAATAGTAGAACCTGGGTGAAGGGTATAACAGATCTATTATTTCTTACAACTGCATATGAGTCTACAGTTATCTCAAAATTAAAACTCTCCCAATGTCTACGTTACAAAGAAAAAAAAAAAGACAGCAAGTGTTCCAGTTTAGACAATAAATTATATGCTTCCTCTAGTTATCATCCCCAACACAAAAGGGTTGTGGCACCTGCTGTTGCCAGGAGCTACACACTGCTGCTGACAGAGGGAAGGAAAGAACCACTGCTGATGGGGGGAAATTCTGAAGGTTAGTACCAAGTCTAAGTGTGACTAGGGAGGTGAGCTGCTGGGACCTCTCATCTGGACCCCCTGCTGGGGTTTCCTGTTTCCTAGGGCAGAGTAGTTGAGAGAAACTGAAGCGGAATCTTCTTATTCCATTTTTTTTTCTAGCTAACTTGAATTTTCTTGACATTCAGGAGTAGTGGGGTCAGTTCGTCTTTTGGTACACTTCCCACCATCTAGACAGAAAAACACATTTATACTAGAAAACATGGTGGAAGTTGAGGAAGGGAAGAGGCAAGAAGGCTCAGAGACCCTGGTGAGAATTTAAGCCAGAATCCTTCATTGTAATCTGGCCCCATGATCCCCGGGAGGGGATGGCCCTAGAAAATAAATTTACACTGGGATGTCTGATCACTTTAGCCAGATCTGAATAATTTTGATTCCCACTTTCCCATTTCTCCTTCCTTATAGATAGTCTTTGGTTCCTACTTCTTCTGTTCAAATAATAATATCTCTTCTTTAAATTCTTTATGTACTTGGCACCTACTATGTTGCAGGTTTTTATTATCATAATGAGACAGTCCATACCTACTCTTTGCAGCTGCCACAAGTACAGGCACCCATCACTGGGACAATGTCTGAAGAGAAATAGCTCATCAGAACCAACTTCCCAGACAGATATTGCATAAAAATAGTCTGGAAAAAAATTTTCAAGAGTGCTTATCATTGTACAGGTATTTGCACAGGTACTGTTCTTATATACCTCAACAAAGGCATAATAGCACTTTTGTTATGCAGGAGTGATTGTTAAGTGGGCAGAAGGCTGAGAAAGTATCCGGCACATGGAATTTCTTATGCAAACAACATTTAAGACATCTATGTTAACCCTTCAACACACATACAGGTTACTTACCCAGATGTAGACCACCCCACCCTACTGCCGGTCTTGGTATTCTAAACTGAAATCAGGAAAGTGGGAATTCTAAAAGGGAAACAGAAGTTTCTTGTACTTCCATAAAATTTCTATTGGATAAGATGTTTATAAAGGTCAGCCAAATTTCTAGCAATCGTTTAGTACAGAATTAGTTCAAAATCTTCTGGAAATGACTTTCTCCAAAAGACTCAGTTCCCAAAGTTCCACTGTGGTTGAGAAGGTCTTTCTCCACACTGATTTCTATACTCAGAATCATTCTCATGAAACTGACATTTGCAATCATAATTTGAGCATACCTGATTCACTCTGACAACATGCCACATTAGTGGACAGTTACAAAGAGAAAACCGTAATTGTTTTGATGACTATAACTGAGGACAATTGTGAAAAGTTTTTTGCATTGCATTTCTCCTGGTGAAGCAATAAAAATCGATCACTTGTAATTCTGTGCAATTTGCAATCTTCTCTCACACCTTTTCCTTCTCTGCTGTTCCCCAAGTCTGTCAATGACATTAGCCACTGTCACCTTCTTCATTCCTCAGCACTGCTCAGTGTGAGTCCTTTGAGACCTCCACCCAGTCCTGCCCCATTCCCAGTCAGCGAGCCTTGAGAATCCAAGTCACCAAGAGGTGAATCAGGAATTACTGCTGCAGCCATCAACCTAACATCCTGAGGTCTGTAACTGTAAGAGTGCTTTCCTGACACGATTTCTTTTTACCAGACCCCTCTGGGCTGTGCACATCAGATCTCTATCTGCCAGCATTGAGACCAGTCTCTAGACCTGGTGAATTTCCACCTGGCCCTGCTTTCCCCTCTTCCCTACTAATCCCCTGCCTCTGCCCTCACACACACACCCTAGTTATAACAAGAGTCTTTAGTTCCCTTTCCCTTGGTATTAAGTGCAAAATTCTGCCTCAGTTCTCAACCCTGTGACTTATCACACCAATTGCCTGGCAGTTTGAATTTATAGTGTCCTACTCAGGAATTATTTTACCCAACCTCCAGCCAAGGGAGACTCCATGACTTCTCTGTTTTCGCAGTTTCAAGGAGAAATGAGCCATAAAATTGGGTTTAAACTTGGGCAAGAACTAAACTCACAGCCTCCAGCACTAAAGGGATGTTATACATCTATACATTTCGAGCCATGATGATCACTTCTCCAGACTCTGTTATTTTTTCTTCTAATGATACAGGGTTAAATGGGCATTCACAGGACCTGGCTTGGGCCAGATGGGCTCCCAGGACTCACACCACTGTGACTTCCCATTTCCCGGAACTCTGACTCCTGTGCCACTGGGAGAAATGGAGTGATTTGATAAAGGGAAAAAGAAAAATGGAGGAAGGAGTTAGGATTTGGAGGAGTGAGTAAAGTCAAGAGAAGGAAAAAACTGGGTCAGAAGAAAGGCATGGAGAGATGGGAAGAAAGTGAACAAAAAAAGAAAGGGGAAGAAACATGGAGAAGAAAAGAGATATGGGCTGCAGAGATATAAAGTGACATGAAGAATGAAAAGAAGAAAGAGGAGAAACAAAGGTTATGAGGAACAGAAGAACAGTTTCCGGGATACAAGAGAAAAGCAAAGAGTTATTAGGGAGCAGGAGGAAAAACTGAAAGGAGATGAGAAGTAGAAAGAACAGAGGGATAACAATGATTTTAAAATTGTACAAAATGCTATTAAGTGTACTTAGTTAACAAGGCTGTACATCACCAAACAAAAGTCTGTGCAACAGATAGTGTGATAGACCCTTATGTCTCTATAACTATTATGTACAACAACAAGGCCATTGATAGCCAATAGGGAACTTTGAATGCCTTCAAAAAGGCATCTCTTCCTTAAGCAAAAAATGTTTTAAGTTAATATATTATTGCCAAGCTGAACAAGTTCACTCAGCTGGACTAGAGTAAATGCAGCACAAGACATTTCATATGGCCCATGGACCATTTGTAAAAGAGGGAGGGGGAGGGAAGTGAGAAGGGATGCTGGGAAGAATACTGCCATCTGGCTAAAAATTCTTCTGATGGCAGTTCCATGGATCCTTTCTAAGCCATTGGCTAGGACACAAGGGTGCTGTGAGGAATCAGGCAAAGAAACTGCACAGCTTGGGCTGCTATCCAGGAGCTCCCCCTCTCATCTGCTCATTTGTATCATGCAGGGTCCTGGTAACATCAACCCTGCACCTCACCTCCAAGGTGGGAGGGGCAACTGCATCAGGTTTCCGGTAGGGCGTCGGGGGAGAGATGCAGTCAGGGCAGTTTACCTTGCAAGCATGTGCAATAGTTCAGGTTTGCCCCAATAATCACATAGGCTATTGTGGGTTGATGTAAGAGGGGGCATTTCCTTGTCACTCTAGGGTTCACCTGCATTCATATGTCTATGACGCCTTGTTCAATGCACAGCCTGCACACCTGTAGTTGTCAGCCCCAACAGTAACCATTAGTAAGCACCTTCCAAGGACTAGGCACTTCAATACATTACCTCTAATCTCCAATAACCTGGAATAGATATTATTAAGTTAAGAAGCTTGCTTAAGGTCACATAGCTCGGAAGGGGTGGAGACAAGATTCAATCCTACACATGGCAGAAGCTCTTCTCCCTGCACACTGTGCTGCCTTCCTCTCTAGGGGACACTGCTTTACTGAGAGGACCATACAATTCATTTGGGTATTGTAGTAGCCTCCTGGTTGATGCTTCCTTTGTGTTTCAGACTCTCACATCTAAGGAAAGTGCTTTTATGGAAATGATAGCTTACTAAGGATAAAAGAAAATTACTTAATTTCCAAGTTGTGTTTCCACCATTTAAGATGGGATTAAGAAGAGGGAAACGCATACTTTGTAAACAGGAAATACAAATAAATTTATACAAATGTAATTATTTATCCTGTTGATTAGACTCTTTAACCCTGGAAGCTGATGGAAACGAAGTCTGAGAATTACCACACAAACGTGCCCGTAAGGCTTGTCTGATCCCCATGAAGGCTTTCGGGGATAGGGGGCACAGCTTCTCCCCACCTCCTGCTTTCCCCACTAGAATTGCAGCCAGCGTTGACTAACTGCTTCAACTTTGCCTGTACCTGGTGAGTTTACAAATTCACTGACAGCTTCAAAACTTTGTGGTTCAAGGGCGCCATCTTGAGGCATGTTCTATTTCTCTCAGCGTCTCTGAGTTGGGGAAGAGATGTGAAGAGTGATTAGGAGTTTTGCTGCATAGCTCAGTGACTTCTATTTGCTAAATGTTTTCTTTAGTCTTCACAGCAAAAATTCAGGCTATATAACAATGAAATGGTTTTGAGTAAATACAATGAACTCATTTTTATAAATGATGGCTTCCACCCACAAACATATTTATATTTTAACAATAATCACAACATGGGAATTCATTTGTTTGTTTGTTTTACAATAAACTATTTTCTCCAGTTGTTGTGAACAGTTCACAGAAACTACACTGTTAGAATTGCTGGGTTCTACCGGAAGGTACAGGTGAAATTCACAAACAGCCCAGAGATCTGAACCCCCATTTAAAGTCTTCTGAGTGTCTTTTCAAAGGATCCTACTTCCAATGGATTGGCCAGAGACCCACGCCATGATTTAGCTTCCAAGATGTATGCAGGCGGGCTTTATGACAGCAGGCCCCTGGGCCAACCAAGTGCCCCACTGTGCCCCCAGCCAATTGTGCCCCAGATCCCTAATCCCACTAACAAAGCCCTTATCCTACTAGCCAAGTGCCCTCCATGATTCTGTTAAACTCCTGACAGAGCAAGTACAAATCCAACACCAGAAACCTTTCCACTCAAGAAATTTTCTTGACTTTCCAGTTGTGCCAGGGTTTCACCAGATCCCAGCTTTACTCTCCCCTGAACATACCATGCATTGTCACACATGCATGCCTTTCTTCATGCTGCTGCTTCTGAGTGAATTCTCACCACCCAACCTCCTTCACGGCCAAGAACATCACAGTTTGCTTGGTGAATTACCACCCAATTGTTCAAGGCATTATCTTTCAAGAAAACTCCCACCCACCCACTCAACCTCTGCAGGAATAACTGAATGCTTCTTGTGCTGTAGGAAGATGATGCTGTCTAATTAACAAGGGCAAATATCATTAGCACAATTAATAAAAAATGTACATGATTAAAACATCTAGTATGGAAATACAAGGAAAAAAACAGAAAGACAGCAAAAATTTTCAAAATAAAAAGTAAGGGCCTGGGTTTCCTTAAGAGTCAACCTTTTCCCTTTCTTGCCCTCTCCCAACTCCAAATAGCTGACCCACAAGAATATAACTACTTCACAATAAAGACCGGTTCAGAATTTTTGTAGCTACTTTTTTTCTGAATTGGATGAGAGAAAAGGCAAAGAGAGGAACTAAGGCATTCCCTCCCACCCCTAGTGCAAATTCAACACTTCCAACTGGGTACCTTCTAGCCCCTTGTTCTGGTTTGCTAAAGCTGCCATTATGCAAAATACCAGAAATGGATTGGCTTTTATAAAAGGGATTTATTAAGTTACAAATTTACAGTTCTATGGCCATAAAAGTGCCCAAGCTAACACATCAACAGGAGGATACCTTCACTAAAGAAAGGCCGATGGCATCCGGAACACCTCTGTCAGCTGGAAAGACATGTGGTTGGCATCTGCTGATCTTTTGCTCCCAGGTTCTGGTTTCAAAATGGCTTTCTCCAAAATGTCTCTGGGCTTCTGTCTCTCTTAGCTTCTCTCTCTCAGCTCCTGTGCATCCTTGCTTGATCTCCCAGGACATTCTCTCTAAGCATCTGGGGGTCCTCTCTTAACTTCTCCGGGGCAAACTCTTGGCTTGGCCTCTTAGCTTAGCATCTCCAAGCATCCTTCTGTCCACATCTCCAAGCATCTCCAAATGTCAGCAAGCATCTGCATCTGTGTTGGTTCTTAGCTTCTCCTGGGGGCAAACTCTGGATTACATATCTTAGCTTCTCTCCAAAATGTCTCCCTCAGCTCCTTTAAGCTCCTTCTCTCTGTGAGCCCTCTTAAAGGACTCCAGTAAACTAATCAAGATCCACCCTGATTTGGCAAGGTCACACCTCCATGGAAATAATCTAATCAAAAGGTCTCACCCACAGTTGGGTGGGTCACATCTCCAGGGAAACAACCTAATCAAAAGATCCCACTGATAATAAGTCTGCACCCACAAGATCCTATTAAAGAACATAGTCTTTCCTGTGGTACATAACAGTTTCAAACTGGCACACCCCTTAAACTCAATATGTCCACTAGGAAACCCATTATTTAGCCAGGGTAGGCATACTATGGCCCTTGGGCCAAATCTGGCCCATCCTGTTCTGTTTTTTTAAAGTTTTATTGAAACACAGCCATACTTATTCATTTACGTATTATCTGTGGCTGCTTTCACACAATAACAGCAAAATTGAGTAGTTACAGAGGAGACCACATGGCCTGCAAAGTCAAAAATATTTACTATCTGGCCCATTACAGAAAAAGTGTGCTGACCCCTAGAATCTTAGCCATCCAGGTTGCCCTGCTGACTATGTGCCTCATTTTAACAATTGGCGTGGCTATCCACCCAGGGACCCAAACATAATCCTGCTCTCCTCTCATTTTCACCCACATAGCCCATAATCACCAACCATTGCAGTTTCAGCCTTCCAAGTATCTCTAGAACCTTCCCCCCAACTTGATTCACTCTGCTGGTCCAGGGTAGCATCCTCTTTCACTTGGACTACTGCACAGCCTCCTATCTGCTCTCCCCACCCACCAATCTGGAGCAATCTTTCTAAACCATAAATTGGATTGTTATTTCTCTAATTAAAACCCTTCAGTAATCTCCCATTGCCTTTGGGATAAGGTCTGAACTCCTCAACATGGCCTACAAAGCCCTTTGCAACCAGCCCAGCCTTCCTCCACAGCCTGAACTCCAGCTCTTAACAACAGTCATTCTTCTGTCACAGCATTTCCTCTCTTCCCCCTTTTAGCCAAGTTGTGCATGTTCCTTGATCAGGATTCATTGCCTCCTTCTCCTACACCCTTCACCTCCACTTCTAACTCCTACTCAACCTTATTTGCTACTTCCTCCAGGAAGCCTTCCTTGACTGCCATAGGAGATTAGGCCTCCCAGCTATCCCCTCCCATAGTACTTTATCATTTCTTAATTAAAACATTTATTGTGATTCATTGCAGATTTTAGTTGCCTGACTCTCCTGCCAGGCTATAAGCTATGTAAGTGCAAGGGATGTTCATCCTATTTCTGTCCCATCCACAGTGAAAAGCACATGATAGGCATTCAATTCTACAGACAATGGAGCTTCTCTAGCCAAGACCTCCTGTCAACAGCTGGACATCCCCTTCCTCCCTTTTCTTCCTCTTTGGTAGCAACAGTTATGGCTAGGGTAACCTCAGCAAAATCATTACTGTTAGGGTCTATTTTCTTGCCAATCCACTCCCCACTCTTTCCTTGCTCTGCTCTGTATCATAGTAGTTTGAATCATGAAAATTACACTACCCAGGTTTCTGGTAGGACTCAACCATGGGAGGCCCTGGGAAAACATTGGAAGTATGGGATAACCTGTGTATTTCTCCTACTCTCTGTCTCTCTCTCTCTCTCCCCTCTTTCTCTCTCTCTTTGCTTTGAGTGGCATCCTCAGGAGTGACCATGCCCTCTCCATGGTCCCAGCTGTTGCTGGGAAACCCCTGCCATGATTCCAACACGTCAAGGTGGCCCTGACTCCTGGGCTCTGCTAACACTATCCTTTTCCATTGTCCCTTCAGCCTTAGAGGTGGGGGGTGGTTTCCTGCAGTTGCTAATCTCTGAGTTTTTTCATCTTCTCCAATTTGCTCTTTCAGCTTTTCTAATACCTTTGTAATTTAATCCCCTCTAGTTAATCCCTTTAAATTACTTAGTATGATTTCTTTTTTTTTTTCCAACTAGAATCTGACTGACATAGTTACTGAAGTTTTCTTCTCACATTTAGAATTCTACCTGACTTCCATGTATATGGAAGAACATCTATATTAAGCACACAACCTTGGGATAAATCTCACTGGACAAAAACTGAAATTTATGTAAAAGGACATGCCAGAGAGAATGTGTTAAATCCCAGATTTATGAAGAAGAGGGACTTCAAACATGGAATTAATAGAGCACTGCCTGTGACATAAAGCTTGAAATCAAAGTTTGGTGTAACTGACAGACTCTAATCCACAAAGTAGAAATGCAGAAAAGGGACCTGGGGTGAAAGAAGGAAAGAAGGAGACAGTGCTATTGGGAATGATTTTTTTCTGGAAATATCGAATTCTTAAACCAATGACTTCAAGCTGAGGGGTAATTTTCAGCTTGGCACTATGAAGCAAGACCCAGGCAGAAGTGAAAATATCAACGAAACAGCAATTCTCAGAAGACTGCAGGAAACTCTGTTCCCACAGAGAATAATGCAGGAGTAATATCCTGTTCCCAAGAACAGGGGGAAACCATTCATAAGAGCCCGGGAGAAAATAAAGCCTGAGAATCAGCCAAATCTTTGAAAGAAAAAAAATCAAATGATGATAAATTAAAGAACAAGACAAATGTCATGCACTTAGATATAGAAAATCAACTTATATGCATCTTGATTTTTAAAATGCTGTTATTTAAAATTTCATTCATTCATTTAGGCTCCAATAATTTTAAATTATTTTTAAATAATTGAAGTGGGCTGAATTTTTGTATTTTCACTATGATGAAGAAATTCTATGAAAAAAGGTAAAGCATTTTTAAGATTATAGACCAGTTATTAAACCAATAAAATAATCAGTCAGTTACTATTTAAAATTTTTCAAATACTATTAAAGGCCAAAAGATAATATTCATAATTTGGGGGTAACTTTAAGTAGCAAGTGTAGTCTGAGATAAGATAGCTTATATAGGAGTTATTTCTGGAAACAGGGATGAGGGAGTGGAGAGTGAAATGAAGAAGAAGGAAAAGTCAATAAAGGGTGTGCTGTTGATCTGGCCAACAAAAACTGAACGAAAAATAGGGTGGGATGGGGGGGATGATTTGGGTGTTCTTTTTTACTTTTATTTTTTGTTCTTATTCTGATTCTTTCTGGTGTAAGGAAAATGTTCAAAAATAGATTGGGGTGATGAATGCATAACTATATGATGGTACTGTGAACAACTGATTATACATTTTCGATGATTGTATGGTATGTGAATATATCTCAATGAAACTGAATTTAAAAAAAAAACCCTAGGGAGTGCACTGGGCTCTATCTAAGTCTCTACAAAAGTTTTCTTTACTAAGAGTATTTTTTCAGAAACATAAGGCCACCAGATTGATTTTGTGCCAGATAAGCCCTGAAACCCAGAGGTACCAGTCTCTCCAAGAACATCAACCAGTTTCATTCCTCTACTCCAAAATGTTGACACCCCTTTTAAGCATTAAGAAGTTAGAATGGTCATTGCCCAGATATCCCTGAAGATTGAGAGAAAGATCAAATGAGAGGGAGGAGGTGTAACTGAGAAATTTGGATTTAACAAATGACTGTCAATACTGACTCATTATATAGATATTTCTTTTTAGTGTCTAGTGTTTTAGAATAGCCAGAAGGAAATACCTGAAGTTGTTGAACTGTAATTCAGTAGTGTTGATCTTTGATAATGACTGTATAACTATACAGCCAAAAAAATTTTTAAAAAGTCAGTTGCCTGTGTTTCTATGGCTCTACTTCTGGATGCTTTGTTCTATTCCACTGATCTATATAACTATCTCTGACAATACTACACTGTCTTAGTCTTAGTTAACCTACCTCTATTGTAAGTCTTAAAATTGGGTAGAGCACAATACTAGTGATCAATAAGAGGGAGGGGTATGGGATATGGGATGTTTGGGGTTTTCTTCTTTCTTTTTATTTCTTTTTCTGAAGTAATGCAAATGTTATAAAAATGATCATGGTGATGAATACACAAATATGTGATGATGCTGTGAACCACTGATTGCATGCTTTGGATGGACTGTATGGTGTGTGAATATACCTCAATAAAATTATGTTTAAAAACAAAAACAAAAAACAAAAAAAAATGATTATATTAGACCTTGAGGTAAACTTCAATAAATTCCAAAAAGCAGATATTGTACAGGCTGCATTCCTAACCTCAGTGCAATACAATTAAAAAGAAATAACATTTCAAGCCAAAAAATTCCCTGGCCACTTGGAAATATAAAACCACTCTCCTCAATAATTATTGAGTCAAATTGGAAATCAAAGTGTAATTTATCAGCCACTTAGAAAATAACAAGAGCCAGTCAAATAAATCAGAAAAAGATAAACAACATAATAGAAAAATGAACAAAGACTATGGACAAGCAGTTTATAGAAGTACTTGTGGCTAATAAGCAAATGAAATGACCTTCAATCTTCCTAACAATCAAACAGATATGCATTAATATAAAACAATAATATACCTTTTTGCCTATCCATTTGACAAAAATTAGGAAAAAACAGATCCTCTTCAGTGTGGCTAGAATATTGGAAGTATAACTCTTGGAGGTAATGTAAACTGGTAAAACACCTTTAGAAGTCAAATGGCAATATATATATATATATATATATATATATATATGTGATATGTTAAAGGGGAAATCAACTTACAGAACAAATGTATAAGATGAAAAATACCTATAATGTATAAGCTATATTCACATACATATATCTAATGTATATAAATATAAATATACACATACACATATGTTTGTAGACAGATAGGAATGGGTCTGGGAGCACATATACCAAATGATTAACAATATTTAACTGTAGGTAAAGAAAGATATATTACAGAGAAGGAAGGCAAAAAGAAGGACAAGGGAACTCCATTTTTATCCTCCATATATGTGTATGTTTTTATTTGTATAATGAACACATTTTTGTTTAGGGGAAAATTAAATTATTACAATGAATACAGTACTTTAAAAGGTTTGTGGACTAATTCCAATGTTCAGAGGCAAATTTATAGCTTTAAAGGCATTCAGTTCAATTTTTAAAATGGGGATAAAAATGAATTAAACTAAGATTTAACACAAGAAGTCTTGAAAATCACAAGTAAATAAGAAGTCAAGTTATGAAGGTGAAAGGAATTAAAAAGATTTAAAAACAGAAATGAGTGAATTAGAATAAGAAAACAGTAGAATTGATAAGTAATTTTTAACAAGCTAATAAAATAGACACATTTCAGGAAAAAAACTGAAAACAAACACATATTGTTCGAAATAAGAATGAAAATATGAAAACAAGGCATAACAGATAATATAAATGGCAGGTCTCATAGGAATTGATAAAATATTAATTCATTTTATTTATTCATCTGTTGCATCTACATGCATTTCCTTTCGAGTTTCTCTGGTTCTTATACTCAGGTCATTTTTATGCTTCTCATTACTTTTAAAGCCCTGATTGCATGTAGATTACTTTTTTAAAGCATAAAATTATTTGGTTAGATAAATGCTCAGAAATGCAACTCATACTTATGAAAACTTCTCTGCATGAAATTAAGTTTAAAATTGATATTTAGTTACTCATTGTAGACATTGTGACTTACTTACAAATAGATTAAGTAAATAAATGCTCAGGAATGCAGGCATTTCTTATAAGCAGTCCCTAACTTCCTGGCACTTAAAAAGTCATGTTTATAAACTAGTATGCCCACCAGATGCTTACCAGTTGAACAATTAGAGCAATCATATAATACTTCACACCTAGCTGTTTGTTTGGTAAAACATTTTATGTTAAAAAGTTATAAAATGATACACATTTTGATGTTAATGAATTTGAAAACCACAATGATGCAATTTTCTATTTTTATATACTTCCAAATGATTCAATACAAAACGTGATGTTGTTTAGGGAACAAGTGACATTTTCCCCATTTCTGGACCAAAACAGGGCTCCAGCACAGTTAAAACTGAAGAGCATACACCTTCAATAGCCCCTCAAGGGTATGCATCCCTGAGAATACCAGGAAGCAGTACCTGAGTAAGGTAAACAGGGGAGGTCATGCATAGTGATGAAAGGTCTTCAGAAGATTGAAGGCAGCAAACAATCATCGACAAAGAGGCCATTGAGCACAGGATTCCCAGAATTAACTGGGGAGACATGGGTGTGCAGGGGGAGGGTGGAGACTGAGGTCCTGCACTTCACACATGGGAACTACAGACCAAGGAAATTGAAATATTAATGTGATTGTATTTGTATTCAAAAACTAATTCAGTCCAAGAATACTCAAGTTACTTAAGTGCAAATGAAAATGAACAAAATCATAAAGGAAAAGATTGATAGATTTGATTACATAAAAATGAACCAATATTCCACACTAGCCAAAGGACAAGTGGAAAAATTCTTTGCAACATAAATGGCAAAATGTCAATATTCTTAATATATAAAGAGTGCTTACAAATAAATGAGAAAAAGACAAGCATCCTCATACAAAGATTAGTAAAAACATAAATAATGTAAAAAAGAAAACAATGCAAAGTGCCAATAAACATATGTCAGAATGTTCAATCTCCATAAAAATCAAAGAAATACAAATTGAAGCAATGGCAATATACGACTTGTAGCCTATTAAATAGGCTTTAAAATTAGCTTTTAATTTAAGTATACTATACACACAGAAGAAAGCCCATATCAAAAGTGTATAGTGAGCTGAATTTTCATAAACTTAACCTATCCCTGAAACCAGCACCCAGATCAACAAACACAGTATTACCAGCATCTCAGAAGCCCCTCATTCTCCCTTCTATTCACTGTCTCCCACCCCTGCCCAATGGTCATCACTACTCGGACTTCTAACAGCATGTTTTCATCTTGCATATAAATGGAATCACACAGTATGTACTATTTTGGTCTGACTTATTTTGCTCAGATTATGTTTGTTGGACTCACCTATGTTATTATATGTAGGTGTAGATCATTAATTCTCATTACTGGGTAAGTAATCCATTGTGGATATAGTAAAATGTATCCATTCTACTGTTGATGTGAATTTGGGAGTTTCCAGTTTGGTATTATTGTGAATAGTATGAATAGTGCCATCTTTTGAACACTTAGTGTCTTTCGGTGTTCATAGTACACGTTTCTGTTGGAAAAGGCACTGCCAAATAGTTTTCCAAGATATTTGTAACCTATTTACACTCCCACCAGCAGTGTATGAGAGTTCCAATTGCTCCACATCCTCACCAACACTTCATGTTTGTCATCATTTTTGCTATAGCCATTCTGGTGGTTATAGAGTATTATCTCATTTTGGTTTTTATTTGCATTTCCTTACATATGGTTAAACTAAACACTTTTTTCATGTGTTACTGGCCATATGAATACACTTATTTGTGAAGCATCTTTTCAAGTCTTTTGCCCATTTTTCTATTATGTTGTGTGTCTTTTTATTGATTAGTAAGAGTTCTTTATATATTCTGGATATGGGTCCATCGTTAGATATATATTATGAATATCTTCTCCCACTCTTTTGGTTGTCTTTTCACTTTCTTTTGATGAACAGAAGTCCTTAATTTTAATATATATTTCAAACCAGCTTAGCCCTAAGATCAAAGAACACACCAGGTGTGGAAGTGGACATGGGTTTAATTGGGACTTACTGACAGGAGATGATGGTCTCACGGTTGCGGCTGGCCATGGAAAGTGAACTGTGCAGAAAGAGAGAGAGAAGTGCCAGGTCCACAGGGTGTGACAAGGGAGTTTCAGCAGGGTCTCATAAGATTTGGGTACTAACTTAAGTCATCAGGGGAGGGGAGTTTTAATGCTTTGACAATACATTCTCCCCTTCCCCAGGGAGTTTGTTGACCTTTGACATCTGTCCTCATCGTGTAGGCAGCTGTGTGCACTGAAAATGGAGGAGGGGGCAGGGCCCTGGGTCCTCACAATATAGTTCTATAAAAATATTTATTTTATGGTCAACACTTTTTAAGTCTTACTTAAACAATACAAGGTAACAAACATGTTTTCCTCTAAAAGCTTTATGATTTTATCATTGGCAGAGGTTTTCAAAATATAGTACCCAATGTTGGCAAGTGTCTATAAAAATGAACATATAATGCTAAATGCCATGTAAATTGTTACCTTTCTGAAGAGCAATTTGGCAAACTTAATTACAAAAATTTTTTTAATTTATATTTTTGATCCAATTATTCTACAATCAGGGATTTGTCTTAAGAAAATAATAAGAGTAGCAAAAAAAGATTTATATGCAAAGATGTTCAGTACTACATTTTTAAATAATGGTAAAAAATAAGTAAAACTACAAACAATCTAAATGACAAAAAAACCTGAGAAATGATTAAATGAACTGTAGAATAGCCACAATCTGGAATATAATACACTAGTTTGGAATAATAAAGAACTCTTTATGGATTAACTAGGACACATCATTAAAATATATTGATGAGTAAAAAAGCAAATTGTAAAATGATACACATGTATGATATGATATATAAAATAAAAGCACATACCCAAAGACACAAAAAACAGTAACCATAAAGAAAATGATTCATAAATTTTATTACATTAAAAATAAGGTCTGTCCTTATTTTTAACGTCACAGAATAAAAATTTCAAGATACAAAATATGAGAAGATATTTACAACACATATAAGCAGGTAAAAGACCAGTATTCAGAACATAGAAATCAATCAGAAAACAATTAGAAAAAGAGAAGCAACCTGATGGAAAAATAAGTAAAAAGTTTGAACAGCTACTTTGATAAAAGAGGAAATCCAAATGACCAATAAACATATGAAACAGTTCTTGGCCTCATTAGTAATCAGAGAAATGTAAATTAAAGTCACAAAAACTACCACTACACCCCATCCAAATTGGCAAAACTCAAAAAGTATGACAACACCAAGTGTTGGAGAGGATGTGGAACAACTGAGCCTCTCCACATCAGGGGCAAGAGTGTAAATTGGCACAAACATTTTGAAAAACAATTTAGCATTATCTAATAATACTGAAGATATTGTTAGATGACTCAGTAATTCCATTCTTGGATTTATAACCTAGAGAAACTCATTCATGTGTGTACCAGGACACATGTTTCAAAAAAAAGTTCATATCAACCTTGCTTGTGATTTTCCAAAACTAGAAATAATCCAAATGTCCATCAACAATAGAATGGATAAACAAAATGAGCAAATGATAGCTGCAGGCAAAAACATGGATCAATCTCACAAGCATAATGTTGAGTGAAAGAATCAATATGCAAAAGAATACATTATGTACAGCATAATTCTATATAAATTTGAAAAACAGACAAAACTAAACTATAAGATTTGGTGATATATACTTAGGTGGTAAAATCTCTTTTTTCAAAAAGGGGAAGAAAATGATTACCATAAAATTCAGGATAATAGAGAGAGGGTGAGATCAGTGAGGAACACATGGAGAGCTAGGGGTGCTGGCAATTTTCTATTCTTTGATTTGGGTTGTAGCAACACAACTGTTCACTTTTTAATAATGTGTTATATTGAACATTTACATTCCATGAATTTTCTTTGAGTTCATATCACAATAAAAAAATTTAAAGCATACACACACACACACACACACACAATCCCAATGGCAATATAAAAGTATGAAATCTATTCAAAAGGATACAAATCAACCTGACAACAGTGGTGACCTCTGGGGAGGGAAGGAAAAGGACAAGCATCAGGGTTTGGGGAGGAGATTGTCAAAAGAGACTTTGACCTTACCTAAAAAAAGGTTTTTCATTTCAAAAGAATATTATTCATGTATACTTGTATAATTAAAGGTAAATTTTAATGGAAGTATGAAAACAAAGAAAAATAAAAATGAAAAGTGTGCTTTTTTCTAAAGTTATTGAAATATGTAAAATTGTTTATACACACAACACACAAAAGCATAGATATATCTGGAGGAAAATATACCAAAATATAATTTTGTTTATCTCTGGGTCATGGGGTTTTGGAAGGTCTTTTCTCTTCTTTGTATTTTTTTTGTATTTTCAAAATATTTTCCAATAAATGCATGCATATTTAAGCTAGAAAAAATATATAAGGCTCAATAGAAAAAATATAAACTCTTCCATAGAAAATAGATAAAGGGCAAGAACAGATATTTCACAAAAGTAGTACTTCAAATGGCCATGATAATGTGGAAAAAAAAAATCCACTCCATCAGTGGTAAGTTGAATTAAAATGAAAAAGTCATTTTTAACCCAAATAGGCAAAGATTACAAATACTGAGTATATCCAGTGTTTTCTAAGGTATAGGAATAATTTCATATATTTCTTGATAGAAGTATAAATGGAAGCAGAATTTCTGGAGGTTGTAGGGCAATAAGCATTGTTCCAGTTTGCTAATGCTGCCTTATGCAAAATACCAGAAATGGATTGGCTTTTATAAAGGGAGTTTATTTGGTTGCAAAGTTACAGTCTTAAGGCCATAAAATGTCCAAAGTAAGGCATCAACAACAGAGTACCTTCACTGGAGAAAGGCCATTGGCATCCGGAAAGCCTCTGTTAGCTGGGAAGGCACATGGCTGGCATCTGCTTGCTCCCAGGTTGTGTTCTCCAAAATGTCAGTGTCAGCTCCCAATGGCAGTCTTCAAAATGTGTCTCTCAGCTGCAGCTAGCTGTGAGCTCCTTCTGTCTGAGCTTTTATAGAGCACCAGTGAACTAATCAAGGCCCACATTGAATGGGCAGGGCCATGCCTCCATGGAAATTATCTAATCAGAGTTATCACCTACAGTTGGGTGGGTCACATCTCCATGGATACGACCTAATCCAAAGGTTCCAACTTAGTCAACACTAACATGTCTGCCCCTACAAGAATGCATTAAAGAATATGGCTTTTTCTGGGGGACATAATAAAGTTCATATCAACCTTGGATCAAGCCGGCACAAGCATTAAGAACCTTTAAAATATCTACATCTTTTGACCCAGTAATTCTACTTTTAGAAAATTACCCTAAAAAGATATTCAAAGATGTACAAAATTGCTTACATACAAAATGGTCATAGTAATATTATTTAATACTAAATATTTGAGAGCAGCATGAATGTACAAATAGAGAACTGGTAAAAAGAAACACACATGCACACACACACAAGCTATGCCATGTTATGTTATTTAAATTAGAAATCATTTTCACAAACATTTAATAATATGGGAAAAGGCTAAGGATATTATGTTAATAAAGCAGGGCATACAATAGCATCTCCAATTTGATTCCAGTTTTGTAAAAAAAATTAAAAGAGTTTATGAGTGTAAGTTAGCAAATGTGCATGTAGCAAAATGTCTAGAAGGAAATATAATGGGATATTAACAGGAGTTTTCAATGGGTGGTTTTTCACTTTAGTCTTTATGTTTTCCTATGTATCTAGATTCTCTTCAATGAACCGATTAGATAAAATTGGAACATTTATTTTAAATATTATAACATTTATTTTCAATAAATGTTTAAAACCTTTCTTAGAAAAATAGACAGTTATGCAGTGGTCTGATGATTTCTTTTCTAAAAATTACCTCTGACATGCTAACCACTTTCATGCCTCTCTCTCACCAACTCTGTAATTCACTCTGATCTCACCCAGAGCCTTTTCTTTGCTCTGTAAATCTTGCATTAGCCTTTAGCCAAGAGCAACAAAACCTGACCTGGCCTGATCTGAAAGTTCAGCCAGTGGTAACACCAGGAATTTATATCTTTGTTCTGAAAAATGCTTTTTTCTGCTTACCACAATCCTTGTTATTGCTGAACTATCAACATTACCAAATTATGTTGATCATCAAGGGCTAATGAACAAACTATTAAGGATATCTATTGATATGCCATGCCTGTTAACATTAGCATATTGTGAAATATATATATAGTATAAATAATAACTTCATATAAATGAATGAAATGCCAGTCTTCATAAATATTAGAAGAAGCGTGCTTTGTATGGGTCAGCGTACTTCTACATGTCATTACTCATTCCTTTCCCATGGGGCTCCAAAGCTGAGTTAATCAAGTATAGGTCAGAAACAGGTCACCCGACACTGGAGGCCTGTGAACAGTGGCAGAAAATTTGAAATAATAAACACCTCAGGGTATAACTCATATTTTGCATATCGGTGAATACCAGGAATCCTAAAACCAGAATTCATCTCCTATTTTCAGTACGGACTTCTGACCATGTTCAAAACTGCATCAAATATTAGCTAAAATTCAGCAAGCACCACTCATTCACAAATATTTATTGCATGTCCACTAATGCCAGGCAATGTTCTAGGCACTTGGCTTATATTAGCGAACAAAAGACAGAAATCTCTGCCCTTGTGAAGCCTACATTCTAGTTGAGGGAGGAAGACTATAAACAAAAAATAGGGAAAATAAGTAAATGATATAGTTTACTAGACCATGATTGGTGCTGTGTAAAATAGAGCAGAGAATAAAGATCTTAGAGTGTAGAGGGTAGGGCACAGCTTGCAAGTAAAAAGAGTTGTCAGGATAAGACTTATTAAGTAGGTGACTATGATGGACTGATGTCAAAATCCCCCTTCAAGGAAGGAGTTGCTGTCCCAGTTTCTGAAAGTGTTGTCAACTTCTCCAGCGATTTCCTCAGCTTAAGAAAGCCACTTCACCCAAGGTCAGATCCTGATTGATGAGGGGGATATAAAGGAATATATAGTATATGGTTGATAATATAACCTCTTAAATGAATAGAGACATCTCATGCTTAACGTATTCAACCACGAGCTCTGCTCTTTTCCATAGATCTTATTTTCAATCTATCAAGAATTTCCAGGAAGTTTTGCTTTATCTTTAGAAAGTCTCCAGAATCTCATTACTTCTCTACCTCTACTGCCACATCCCTGGATCAAGCCACCATCATGTCTCAGCCCTGAATTACTTTAATATCCTCCTCAACAGCTTTCTGCTTCCATGTTGCCCTCTACAGTGCATTTTTCACACAGTAGTCAGCAGCCAGGGTGATTTTGTAAAAGTACAAGTCAGATCATGTCACACCTCTAGTCAAAACCCTCCCATGGCTTTCTATCTCACATCTCACATTGAGTAAAAGTAAAAGAACTTATTTCCTACTTATTCTGTCAAACTCACACTGCTCCAGCCACAGTGACCTTCTTACTGTTCTTGGACCACCCCACACATGCTCCTGCCTCAGGGCCTTTGCACTGGCTATTCTCTCTGCCTGGAACACTCTTCCTTCAGATATAAACATGGCTCATTCCCTAATCTCCTTCAGGCATTTGCTCAAATGTCAGTGTTGCAGGTTGGGTTCTACAAGAAGCAAACTCAGGATAATATTTGCAATGCAGGATGTTTTTTAGGAAGTGCTCTTGGTATAAACGTGTGGAAGGGAGGAGAGGGAAGCAGGAGCAGGCAGAGGGAGAACTCAAGCTATGAAGTAGGCCTGGTGACAGCCTCAACCACTCCTACATTGAGTTCTGGTTCAAAAAAGAGGCTGGTATAAAGCCGCAGTAGTCAAAACAGCATAGTGATAAACAAACAAACAAACAAACAAACATACAAAAAACAACATGGTATTGGCACAAAGATAGATATATCAGTCAAGTGAATTGAATTGAGAATTCAGAAATAGACCACCAGATCTATGGCTGACTGATCTTTGATAAGGCCCCCAAGTCCACTGAACTGGGACAGAACAGTCGCTTCAACAAATGGAGCTGGGAGACCTGGATATTCATATCAAAAGGATGAAAGAGGACCCTTACCTCACATCCTATACAAAAATTAACTCAAAGTGGATAAAAACCTCAGTATAAGAGACAGTACCATAAAACTCCTAGAAGATGATGTAGAGAAACATCTTGAAGACCTAGTATTAGGAGGTCACTTCTTAGACCTTACACCCAAAGCAAAAGCAATAAGAGAAAAAATAAATAAATAGGAATTCCTCAAAATCAAAAGCTTCTGTACCTCAAAGGAATTTGTCAAAAAGGTGAAGAGGCAGCCAACACAATGAGAGAAAGTATTTGGAAACCATGTATCTGATAAGAGACTGATATCTTGCATATATAAAGAAATCATACAACTCAGTGACAATAGTACAAACAAACCACTTATAAAATGGGGAAAAGATATGGAAAGACACTTTTCTGAATAGGAAATACAAATGGATAAAAATCACATGAAAAAATGTTCATCTTCACTAGCTATTAGGGAGATGCAAATCAAGACCACAATGAGATATCATCTCACACTAATAAGAATGCCTGCCTTTAAACAAACAGGAAATTACAAATTCTGGAGAGGACGGCGAAATTAGAATTCTTATTCATTGTTGGTGGCACTGTATAATGGCACAGCACTCTGGAAGACAGTTTGGCAGTTCCTCAGAAAACTAGATACGGAGTTACCCTACAATCCAGCAATTTCACTTCTCTGTACACATCCAGAAGATCTGAAAGCAGTGACATGAACAGATATTTGCACACCATTGTTCATAGCAGCATTATTCACAATGCCAAGAGGTGGAAACAATCCAAATGCCCTTCAACAGATGGGTGAATAAACAAAATGTGGTATATACACATGATGGAATACTACATGGCAGTAAGAAGGAAAGAAGTCATGGAACATTGACTTAACCATGTAAATACTAGAAACATTAAAATGAAAGGACTACTATAAGATTGCAAATATCTAATCAGCTGCCACCTAGATTCCATCTATACAATTGTATATTTTCACATGAAAAGAAGAGGAATTGAAAATCTCCCCAAACAGAGAAGTTAGATTTTTCAATAAAAGGTAGGGCAATCAGGAGGCATCTGAAAAAGCTGGATACATACCTCACATTTGACACTAAAATAAATTTTAAATGAATCAAAAACTTAAATAAATAATCAAAAAACCCAAACCCATAGCAGTATTAAAAGAAACCATGGGAGAATTCTTTCTTAATCTGGAAGTGAGAAGGAAGAGTCTAACAAGGATACAAAACCAGGAAGCCTTAAAGGCAAAGATGGATACTTTTGACTATATTAAAAAGATTGTTTGGCATCGCTAAATCTACCAAAGTAAAGTCAAAACATAAATGACAAACCAGAAAAAGTTATGTACAACTAATATCCCAAGGGGCTGATTTCCCTAATATACGAAAAGCTACTACAAATTACTGAGAGAAAGACCTCCAAATCTAAAGATAAATAAAACTGTTAACAAAGATGTGGGAAAGCAGGTACTCTCAATAAATTACTGGGAGTATAAACTGGCAAAACCTCTATGAAGGACAATCTGGCAATATCTATCAAAATTACAAGTTCACATACTCTTTGACCCAGCAGTTCATTCTTGAAATTTTCCTACAGATACTTTGGCACATCTGTTATAAGACATTTGCTTGTGGCTGTTTATTTCAGCGAAATATCAGAAACAACCAAAATGACCATCTCCTTAACCATTTTGATACAATAATATAATTAAATACTAGGCTCTGTAAAGAACGAAGAAGCCCTTTATGTACTGATATGGAAAGATGTCCAAGACTTGTTAAATGAACAAAGCAAGATGCTCTTCCATTTCAAGTAATACGTCAGGCTAGATATGCTGGAAATCACTTCCAACAACATGAACAAATATTAAGACTGGGCATGCATCTTTAAAGTACAAGCTCAGCTAGCCAGGAATTAAGGGAAACCTCCGAAGGGCCAAAACTAAAACAAGAGCACAAATCCAGTGCTCTAAAGCCAGCAGCTACCTGTAGAGCATCTGCTGCCTGTAAACCTAACAATTCAATTTTAACAACTATTCAGGGGACAGAGACAAAGTCTAAGACCAACAAAAGTGGGGAGTCAGATCAACAAACACATAAAGCCAGAGCCCCCAAGAGCCACATCCTCAAGGAAAGGGTAAATGTGAAAAAATCTGCTTAGGAAAGGCAAATGAGAATGAAACCTGTCTGTCCTGAACCTAGTCTGGGTGGAGCCTGGGGCAGCCACTCCAACAGGTGTGCAGCCTATACTCATACTATCCAGGTGGCAGAAAACCCCTAAGCTAAGAATCCAGTTTTCATTGGTTCCTCTAGGCACCCGACAAAAGCAAACACATTGTTAGATATGAAATATCAAAGTAAGTGTGTTTAACATGTAAGAAATAAGAAGCAATTGGAAAAAAGGAACTCTCTTCCATCACTGTTGGGAGTATAAATTGGTACAAGAACTTTGGAAATAAATAAACATCATATAATCATGTTACACATCCTAACTTTTCTAAATTTCTAAATTTGGTCTTCTCATTTAAGATGGGGTGGAAATCAGTACCTATTCATAAGGTTGAGCAAATTAGGTGAGATACTGCATGTAAAATTTTTAATATAGAAGATAGTAGTTATGGTATGGAATGCTATACAACAGTGAAAATGAGTGAACTGCAGATACCTGCTTCAACAAGGATAATCCTTACAAACATAATAATGAATGAAAAGAGCAAATCTTAAAATAATTTGGTATAGCACTATTTATCTAATAATCAAAATTTGCACATCTTAAAGCAATAAATTACTTAGGAAGTTTACATATGTGATAAAATTATTAAGAAAAGCAAGAGAATGACACAAAATTCAGAATGATGACAGACACAAAATTTGGTCAGAAATTCTGTAAAGAAAAGCAAGGGAAAAATGGATGCAAAATTGTTCCTGGGGGTGAAGAAAGGGGATACAATTAACAAAGGACACATGAATGGCTTCAAAGAGTAATGGCAACATTTTGTTTCTTAAGCTCTGTGGTGAGAACACAGGTATGATTTATTATTAGTCTTTAAAGCTTATGCATATGTTATAAATTTTTACACATGGCATTTTTCATAATAAAAATGGAAAAAGTACAAAACAGGATGTGTAGGTGGTATCATTTTGTAAAAAAAAAAAAAGTATATGAGGGAGATATATGTATTTGCTTTTATGAATGAACCCTCTGGAAGGATAAGCAAGACACAGGTAACTCTGGTTGCCTATGGGGAGAGGAGCTGGGTGGCTGGACAGGATGGATGGGAAAATTTTCACTGTATCATCTTGCTGTTCTATATTCAAAAGCTACAACAGCATCATGTTACCTATTCAAAGTTAAATAAAATTTAAATTAAAAAACTAAGAAGAATTTGAGAAAAATGGAAGAAAGTACATAAATGGGTGAAAGACAATAATCATTGCTCCCACCAACTCCAACCTCCTCAAATAGACCTTGCTATAAAAGTATGTCTTTCTCTGTAACTTACCAGCTCTAGCTTCATAATATGCACACAGTCCCTGAGGATGTGTGTGGGAGCTCCCAATAGCTTGGTGAAGGCTATTAATGTATTGGCTTTAAATGGTGGTCCTGCAACCTACAGGAATAAATAAAGCAAATTACTCTCCATTCTACCTCAACTCTTCTATTTCATTAATTATATTAAAATTATGCATTATTAAACACTTACTCTTGTTTCAAAGAATTTCTCCAAAACTTGAAGTTCATCAAGTTTCCACTGTCCTGCATTTTCAGGTGTCACTTTCAGCTGAAGTGTTTGGTTGGTTTTGGGACTAAGGGCTACTCTGCATTTCAGTGCATCAGTCTTAAACATGATCACTCCTGGTTCATTGGAATTTATCAGCTGTAGCTACAAAATAACAAGAATGCATTAATCATCTCACACTAAGAAAAATGGCTGACATTAAACAAACAGGAAACTACAAATGCTGGAGAGGATGTGGAGAAATTGGAACTCTTATTTGTTGCTGCTGAGACTGTATAATGGTACAGCCACTGTGGAAGACAGTTTGGCAGTTCCTCAGAAAACTAGATTATCAAGTTACCCTATAATCCAGCAATTTCACTTCTTGGTATATACCCAGAAGATCTGAAAGCAGTGACACAAACAAATATTTGCACACTGATGTTCATAGCAGCATTGTTCACAATTGCCGAGATGAAAACAAATCCATATGTCCTTCAACAGATGAGTGGATAAACAAAACGTGGTATATACATACGATGGAATACTACACAGCAGTAAGAGGGAACCAGGTCATGAAACATATGACAATATGGATGAACCTTGAAGACATAATGCTGAGTGAAATAAGCCAGCACAAAAGGAGAGATATTGTATGTTACCACTAATGTGAACTCCATGAAAACTGTAAAATAAGTGCCTTATAATGTAGAATATAGGGGACCTATAGACAGAAGCCAGTGAAGGGGGAATAATAATCTAATATGTATAGATATGATAATAAGGGTGAACTTAATGGTATGGGAATAGTCAGGTGTAACTATGGTTCGTTAACGGAATTACAAGCATCAGTGATGCACTGAAGGTGAACATGTTCATAAATGGTTGTTTAAAGGCATGTAACCCACAGAGTAGCACCACAAACCTAAATAAGTGCTAGCATGAAATACTTATAAGGTATGACACTGGTGCAGAGGGTTAACAACAGAGTGGTATGGAAAAACTACCCATTACAGAATAAAGACTATATTTAATAGGAATATCTTACCAACACTACACTAATTCTAGGGATGAATAATCAGCAGCTGATAAGAGCTCTGTGATGTATTATATTATGATAATTGTTTAAAGTTGAGAGTGATGATGATTGTACAACTAAGTGAAGAAAATGTAAGAAACTGACCATTTATCTTGGGATAGAATATATATTAAGTGAAATTAGGAACCTACTACTTAATAAATCAAGCCCTCAACTTGAGGCTTGCTCTTGTGAAATTTAGGGTTGTAAATGGGAGGTTTGGTCCTCCTATAATCATGTCTGAGAGTCACTTCCAGGGAACCTCTTTTGTTGCTCAGATGTGGCCTTTCTCTCCCTTACCCCAACTGGGCAAATAAAGTCATTAAGCAAATGGGCAAAAGATGAAAAGACACTTTTCCGAACAGGAAATACAAATGGATGAAAATCACATGAAACAATGTTCATCTTCACTAGCTATTAGGGAGATGCAAATCAAGACCACAGTGAAATATCATCTCACACCAATAAGAATGGCTGCCTTTAAACAAACAGGAAACTACAAAGGACCCCCACCCCCATAAGGGACATGACACCCAGGAGAATGAATCTCCCTGGCAACATGGGACATGTCCCAGGAATGAGCTTGGCCCTGGCAGTGAGGGATTGAAAATGCCTACTTGACCAAAAGGGGTAAAAAAAGAAAGGTAACAAGCTGAGGTCACAGTGGCTGAGAGATCCCAAATAAGAGTCAAGAGGCTCTCCTGGAGGTTTCTCTTATGCAAGCTTCAACTAGACATCTCAAATGGCCACAATATGTCATGCCCTTACCAAAAGTAGTCCCCAAATACCTAGGTCCCTACCTGAGATTCTATAAAAGAGTCACTCACTAAGTTTTATCTCTCAGAAACTTAAATCCACCAGAGTGTTCCTATGCCAGACAAGGCCTAAAACCCAGAGGCAACAGCCTCTTTAAGTTCAACAATCAGATGCAGTCCCATTCCCTATACTGTTGACGCCCCCTTTCAATATGAACAAGTTAGGGTGTTCACTGCCTAGACACCCCTGAAGATGGAGAAAGAGATTAAGTGAGAGGAAGGGGTAGCAACAAACAAGATTTAACAAAGGTCTATGAAAACTGAAGATAGATAGATAGATAGATAGATAGATAGATAGATAGATAGATAGATGCTGAGGTGTTGGAATAGCTGGAAGGAGGTAAACAACATATGGAACTGTAAACTATAACATACTTTGAAATTTGCTCTATAGCTACTCACTGAATCATGCTTTGAAAGTCTTCACCTTTCTGTATATACCCTATATTGTATAATAAGGAAAGAACTGAAACTGTGGAACTGTAACCCATAACAATTTTTGAAATTACCTATATAACTACTTGTTGAGACATATATTGAAAGTTAACACCTTTCTGAATGCATGTTATATTTTATAATAATGGAAATGGCTGAAGTTGTGGAACTGTGACCCATGATATTCTTTGAAATTTGCTCTCTAACTACTTGTTAAATTGTACTCTGAAAGAAGAGGACCAGGGACCAGGGCATTCCAATGTTGAGACTCCTGGGGTAAGAGGACAAACCAGCAAAGGTTGGTGAGAAGGATCAACCACTAAGGATGGAGTAAAGAGCATGTGATGTATTAGGATCCAAGTGAAAAATGTATGATCAAACATTAAGTAAGACAAAGACTGAGAACCAACTTTTGGATTTGGCAACATGGAGAACATCAGTGATGTTGACAGGATCAGTTTTAGAGGAGAATGAGAATCATGGGAAGAAAAGAGGAGGAACTTTTAAATTTTGTTCTTTCACTTCCTATCTCTATCCAATGTCACACCAATCAAAATAGAGAGCCCTTTCTGGAAAATTTATTCCCATGGAAAATCTTTTCAAACCAAAGTGGCAACACAACTTAAGGGAGAAAATTCACTAAAATAATGGCAGTTACTTCCTTTTCCTTGAGCAGCTGATGATAAATGAACCTTCCCTTCAGCTCATTTGTCATTCCCTTCAGTTCCAAGGAAAGCCTTTCACTGCTAGGATGGAGAAACATCAATTAAGTTCATAAATGTGTGCTGCACTGAGCTCAGCACTGTAAAGTATATCCAGTTCCTTATAATCTGAAGCAGTAAACACAGGCCAACCAGGTAGTGAGCCTCAAACAAACCATGAAATAAATAAAACATATAATTAACACTCTTTACAACTTATTCTCGATCATTGAGCTATGTGTATTGGAGGAAACTGCTCATATCCTGTTGGTGACCATCCAATGGCCTCACTCATCACTCCCACATTCCTCACCTTCCTCTATTGTCCCATCCAACACACCGATGACCTACTCTCCAGCTATAGCAGGCAATTGCCACTCCCCTGACACACTGGATTTGGAACTTCATTACCATTTTGCACAGCAAGTGTGCATGCACGTGCATGCACACACACACATTCTCACTCAAACACTATGCCTATTGAAGTATAATCCAAACATAAAAGCCCAATTCAAATGCCCTGTCATCTGTGAAACCTGTCCTGACTGTCCCATCCTTCATGTTTTCATAACATTTTAATCATCTGTTATATACAGATGTGATTTACAGACTCTCTTCATTCAGCTAGAGATACTGAATTTTTCAGCATCCCCCATTTACCTATAACAAGGTAATCATCTATTCTGGTTTGCTCAGTATTACCTTGCTTTACATCTGTTGTTCCAGGGTAAATATTAATGACACTCCCTTTGACTTTCTAAATATGTTCTGGTTTGAATGTACATGAAATGGTCATCCTAGTCATAAGCATTTTGGTGGTAGCATCTGGACTTCATTCATCCATGTAACTCCCACAGTGCCTAGCACAGTGCCTGGCACATAGTAGGTGATTGGTGAATGTATAATGACCAGTTGTAGAACTAAGTATTTCTATTAAGGAGAGTGTGTGATTTCCCTCCACTGAGTAGAGGTAACCCACCTTTTCATAAAAGCAAGGAAAGCTTAGAACCTAAGCAGGGTAGAGCCATCATTTTTTCATTTTCCTCCATCAGCCCATAGAGGTGGCACAGATCATGTGGAATGAAGCACTATGAGACCCCTGCCACACCTGGAAGATTGGCTCCCTCTGGTGGGGGGAGGAACCCTTGGACTAGGAATCAAGACACAAGGACTTCAGTCTTATCCCTGCCCTGATATGAAGTTCTACCTGGCTACTGGTTTCGAGGTTACATCCTTTTACATTCACAGGTGATGATAGGTAAGACACTTTGACTCTCTGATCCTCAGCATCTTCATATGAAGATGGAGAGGCTGGGATGAGATCATCTCCTAGGCTCTTTCTAGCTCCCAGTTTCAGAGCTGACCCAGACACAATTTTAAATGCATATAGATCACATCAGTGTCTATTCCAGATTTCTGACTTCTAGACCAAGAACCCATGGACAGAGCTGGGATAACTAAAGCACCATCTTAGGAGGACTGAATTATTTGAAACTGTTCTAATAAATTTTCTGGATGGAAGTGGAGTGGAGAGGAGCAGCTGCCCCCAGAGAAGACCCATTTTTTAGTACTTGACATGATTCCTCATTACAGAAGTTCTTAAACTTGAGCATACATCAGAATCTCCTGGAGGCTTATAAAAACTCAGATTGCTGGGTCCCAACCACACAGTTTCTGATCAGTGGATTTGGGATGGATACCAAGAATTTGCACTTCTAACAGATTCCCAGGTGATGCTGATGCTGCTGGCCTGGGTACCAACCACATTTTGAGAACCATTGCTTTAGTACATTGCTACCCAACAAAAGACAATTTTTAGAGAAAAACAAAAATTTTTAAATGCACATATTCAAAATGAAAAAGCCCTAGAACAGGCTTTTATCCCAGACTTTTTCCAGTATCATCTCCTGGTTCCTTTCTGGCACTGTCCTCTTGTGAGGATCTTTATTAACTTGCTACACTGCTTCCAGTTGGGAAAGGCTATCTTCAGGTGAGTTGTTTTCTGCCTCCCCCAGCTCCGTGTGTTACTCCTAGATCTCATTATCCCTTGGAACGTGTCCCAATTTAGCATCAGCTGCAAATTTAATTAATGTTCCATGTAATTCTTCTTTACAGCCCCAATGAAGATGCTAATTAAAGGCAGAGGCAGAAGATGGTAGAGTGGGGAGCTACATGACACAGTCCTCCAAAAACAGACAGTGGACAAGTAGAAACTGTCTGAAACATCAGTTCTGGGGCTCCAGAGGCCAGGGGCACACCATACAGCATCCAGGAAAGAGTTGGATGGGGAAAATGAGAAGCTGCAGCAAAATTCTGTGAGTGAATCTTTCCCCAACACAGGCCAGCACCCATCCCCCAACCTTGAGGCAAACAACCTCGGATAAGGTATATAGCTGGCTGCTGTGAATGGAGAGGGGCATGGAGGCATTCCTCCCCTGGAACAGGGGAGGGTGTGTTGGGGGGGCAGTTGAGTGCTAAGCATGGCTTCTGATGCATGAGCTTGGATTGCTGGGTCCCTGTTCTGAATTATTGTTCTAGCCTGTCCCTGACAGGTATCCCCTTGGCCATTGTTTGAATACCACCTGGTTAAGGTTGAAAAAATAAACTCCCTCACAGAGCTGTGGGGAATAGTTTGCCAAAGAGCACCATCTGCTGGGTAGACCAGGAAAGTGCAGCTTTCATGAGCTGAGGAAAAGCCTTTTTGCCATCTTTCCTAACCATCTCCCCACGGCCCTTTAAAACCGGTCAGTGCTGCCTTCCTGAGCTCCTGGCACTGTTTTGATTGGTTAAACAGGGCAATTCTAAAGATCTAGAACAAGTTGAAAGAAGTGTCAAAGATGATCCTTAACACAAAGCCAAACAACAATTAAACCCTAGGCAAGAGAGATAAACTGACCTTGAGAATAAACTCATCAAGATAAACAGATGTCTAGACATCTGCAAAAAACTACAAGCCATAAAAGAAACAGGAAGATATAGCCCAAAGGAACAAATTAAAATTTCTGACTAGACACAATATTTGAAACAATTAATCAATGGTATTCAAACAAATCTCTTAATGAATTCAAGGAGATGAAGGAAAATATTGCTAAAGAGATAAAGGATATTAAGAAGACACTGAGGCTCCTATGAAAATGAAAGTTGGACTTCCGGAAGATGGTGGTTAGGAGAGACAGGGCAAAAAAACACCTCCATGAAAAATACTAGATAAAAGCCAGAAAGTCACCCAGAACACCAGTTCCAGCGATGCACCAGCTGGACAAGGTCTGCTAAATCCACAGGGACCATGCACTTGTTGAAACCAGGAGTCTGTGCTCTGAAATGAGTGAGTGAGCCAGCTGAATATCCAGCAGCCACACTGCAGTGTGGGGAAACCATGGGTTGGCATTTGGAGTCGGACTAGTTCTTTTTTAAAAACCCAAAAGCAGCTGTGGATATGGCAGCAAGAACCACACAGGGAAGCATGGCAGGGACGGCGTCTCCACAACCTGTGAGTATGCCTCAACATCTGGCGTGGAAGATAGCCTTTTGTGCACCCACTGCTAATTGTCTTGGAGCTAGGAAGGCAGAGGGTGGCCAAAAGGGGAAAAAACCATACCCCCTACAGCCGTCTTCCTGGAGGGCTGGGAATGCTCCTGCCTGGCACTGGCACCACAGCCCAGAGCTGTGCCAAAAAACCCAGTGTGATGGGAAGTGTTTCCAGCAACACACGCACACGCCACAATATCTGGCATGGACAATAGCCTTTCACGCACCCACAGCTAATTGTCCTGGAGCTAGGAAGGCAGAATGGTGTGAAAAGGGGGAAATTAACATGCCCCATTCAGCCATCATTTCAGCAAGCTGGGAATGCCCCTACACGGCCCGGCAGCCCAGAACTTCCCTTGAGGGTCAGTGCACACTTGTGATGTAGCACAGCCTTCCCTCAGCAGAGGCCCTAGAAGAGCATGGCTTGGAAGAGGTACCCACTCAGAAATCCCAGGGACCATATGCCAATACCAAGGACTTGTGGGTCAGCAGCAGAGACAATCTGTGGTGAGACTGAAATGAAGGTTTAGACTCTTGCAACAGCCTTAAATCTCCAGGAACACCTGGGAGGTTTATTGTTAAAGCTGCCCTCACTCCCTAACTGCTCAGACACACACCCCACATTCAGGGCAGACAGCACCAACTACACACACAAAACTGGTGCACCAATTGGACCCCACAAGAATCAGACCCCCACACACCACAAAGACAAAGTTGGGGAGAACTGGCTTGAGGGGAATAGGTGGCTTGCAGATACCACCTGCTGGTTAGTTAGAGAAAGTGTATGCCACCAAGCCATAGATCTGACAAATTAGAAAGAAGTCTTTGAATTAGCCTACATATCCTAAAAGAACCCTATCAAGTTAAGCAAATGCCAAGAGTCCAAAAACAACAGAAAATTTTAAAGCATATGAAAAATCCAGATAATATGAATAACGCAAACCCAAACACCCAAATCAAAAGATCAGAGGAGATGCAGTACTTGGAGCAATTAATCAAAGAACTAAAGACAAACAATGAAACCCTGGCACAGAACATAAAGGACATGAAGAAGAGCATGGCACAGGATATAAAAGACATTAAGAAGAGCCTAGAAGAGCATAAAGAAGAAATTGCAAGAGTAAATTAAAAAAAGATGACCTTATGGAAATAAAAGAAACTGTTGACCAAATTAAAAAGATTCTGGATACTCATAGTACAAGACTAGAGGAAGCTGAACAAGGAATCAGTGACCTGGAGTATGACAAAATGGAAAATGAAGGAACAAAAGAAAGAATGGGGAAAAAAATTGAAAAAATCTAAATGGACCTCAGGGATATGATAGATAATATAAAAAGTCCAAATATAAGACTCATTGGTATTCCGGAAGGGGAGAGAAGGGTTAAGGTCTAGGAAGAGTGTTCAAAGAAATTGTTGGGGAAAACTTCTCAAATCTTCTAAACACCATAAATACACAAATCACAAATGCCCAGTGAACTCCAAATAGAATAAACCCAAATAAACCCACTCTGAGATATATTCTGATCATACTGTCAAATACCGAAGAAAAGGAGCAAGTTCTGAAAGCAGCAAGAGAAAAGCAATTCACCACATACAAAGGAAACAACATAAGACTAAGTAGTGACTACTCTGCAGCCACCATGGAGGCAAGAAGGCAGTGGCATGACATATTTAAAATTCTGAGAGAGAAAAATTTCCAACCAAGAATTCTTTATCCAGCAAAACTCTCCTTCAAATTTGAGGGAGAGCTTAAATTTTTCACAAACAAACCCTGAGAGATTTTTCTAATAAAAGACCTGCCCTACTTCAGATACTAAAGAGAGCCCTACTGACAGAGAAACAAAGAAAGAAGAGGGAGAGATGGAGAAAGGTTCCATAATATTAGATGAAGATGCATTTTTAAGCCATATAGTGACCACTGAATATGTTTGGCTTTATTATCATCATAGTCATCATAAGACACAACTCTATATTAAATTATTTTTAATTCTGTATTTCAGAGAGGAATAAACAGACATTGCAGAGTGGTGACATTATGAAGGAGAAAAGATACTTGGTATCACATCCTATTCCATGCTACCATTTCTTTCACTCTATTTCAAATGGATAACCCAGGTTTATGGTATGGCATTCTTTCTGAAACACTGGAAGTCAGAAAATGAAAATACTTGCCTCATTTTTCTAACTTGCTGATTGTAAATGTGGTCATCTCACTTAACTTGTAAGATGACTCTTAGTTTCCTGATTAATAAAACAGGAATTAGACTAAGAATAATTAAAAACTATTAAATTTCAGTCTGAAAATATAGACTTCTTTTGAAAATCCAAAGGAATATTCTTATACTTTTTGAGAGCATTGAAAAATGTGTATTCTCAATTATTTTTTATTGGTTGGTGTAGATTAGATGCCATTGTCTGGAGATAGGCATGGGATATATAGAGCAAGGCATATAGGGAGCAGTGTTGGTGAAAATGTCTATTTATATATGGAGAGATATCTGTTATTGTAGTCATTGAACCACTAAATTTAAGTGGCAATTATTAACTTCTATTTCATACACTGAAACAAAAGAACATTAATTGTGGGCCCAAGATTTGCTATTTATTGCATAGTTAATGGAAAATACTGAACCATTTTAGCTTCTGAGTTCAGACAGAGGGTTTGGAAAAAAAAAAAAAAAAAGCTATTTACTCTCTGATCCCTAAGCTTGTATAGAGAATTCCTATAAACAAAACAAAATTATCTCAATGCATTTAGTTCCTTGGTTCAGATAAAAATAATTTGAATAACAAGGGTTATGTGTAGGCATGTTTGTAAATATACAAAGGAGGAAGAAGGGGAAGTATTGATATGTATTCAGATTTATTCTGCAACCTATGTATGGTGAGAATAGTGCAACAATATCCTCATCTGTAAAATTTATAACACAGCCACTATTTTGTGATATCAAATAAGATGACTATAAATATCTGAAAATTAAATAATATTCTGAAACTTTATAAAAAGTAATAGAGGGGCATATAGGGAAAAAATATACCTATTGCAAACTAATTACAGTTAGTAGTATTTTAACGTTCTTTCATCAACAGTAACAAATATACTATACCAATACTATGAGTCAACAATGGAGGGGGGTAGTTAGGGGTATGGGAGGATCTGAGTTTCCTTTTTTTTTTGTCTATATTTATTTTCTGGAGTAACGAAAATGTTCTAAAATTAAAAAAAAAAATTGTGGTGATGGATGCACAGCTGTATGATGGTACCAGGGGCAATTGATTGTACACTTTGGATCTTTGGATAATTGTATGGCATGTGAACAATCTCAATAAATAAAAAATTTTTAAATAAAAAAAGAAGAAGACACTGAATGAGCCTAAAGAATTTGAAAGCATGCAAAGAAAAATAACAGAACTCATGGGAATGGAATGCACAATGGAAGAGATTAAAAATACACCAGAGGCATACAACATCAGATTTTAACAGACAGAAGAAAGGATCAGCAACCTAAAACACAGAACATATAAAATCTTACAGACTGAGGAAAAAATAGAGAAAAGAATGGAAAAAATTGAGCAGGGTCTCAGGGAACTGAATGGCAGCACAATGCACACAAATATACATGTCATGGGTGACCCAGAAGAAGAGAAGGGAAAAGAGACAGAAGGAATATTTGAGTAAATAATGGCCAAAAACTTCCCAACTCTTATGAAGACATAAATATACATGTCCAAGAAATGCAACATACTCAAAAAAGAATAAATCCAAATAGACCTAACTCCAAGATAAATACTAATCAGAATGTCAAATACCAAAGATAGAGAATTCTGAAAGCAGCAAAAGAAAAGTGATACATCACATACAAATGATGCTCAATCAGACTAAGTTCCAATTTCTCATCAGAAACCATGGAGGCAAGAAGACAATGGTATGATATATTTAAGGTACTGAAAGAGAAAAACTACCAGCCAAGGATTTTTTGCCTGGCAAATCTGTCTCTCAAAAAAGAGAGAGAGTTTAAAATATTCACAGATAAACAGAAATGTAGAGTGTTCGTTAAGAAGAGACTTGACCTACAAGAAATATTATACAGAGTTCTGCAGGCTGAAAGGAAAAGACAGGAGAGACAGGCTTGGGGGAGAGTGTAGAAATGAAGATTATCAGTAAGGGTAACCAAAAGGGTAAAAAGAGAGACAAAAATAAGATACGACATATGAAAGACAAGGGATGAAATGGTTGAAGTACTGCACTTACAGTTATAAATATTGGCTGTTAATGGATTAAACTCCCCAATCAAAAGACATAGATTGGCAGAATGGATAAAAACTCATGATCCAGGTATATGTTGCCTACAAGAGACTCACTTTAGACCCAAGGACACAAATAGTTTGAAAACAAAAGGTTGGGAGAAGGCATTCCATGCAAACAGCAGCCAAAAAGAGCTAGGGTAGCTATGTTAATATCAGACAAAATAGACTTTAAATGCAAAACTGTTATAAGAGACAAAGAAGGACACTGTATATTAATAAAAGAGGCAATCCACCAAGAGGAAATAGCAATCATAAATATTTATGCACCTAACCAGGTTGCCCCAAAATACATGAAGCAAACTTTGGCAAAACTGAAGAGAGAAATAGATGTCTCTACAGTAAGAGTTGGAGACTTCAATACACCACTCTCATCAACAGTTTCAACATCTAGCCAGAGGATCAATAAGGAAACAGAAAACTTGAATAACATGATAAATGAACTAGACCTAGTTCATTAGATTTTGCACCCCAAAACAGCAGGATATACATTCTTCTCAAGTGTACATGGATCATTCCCCAGGATAGACCACATGTTGGCTCACAAAACAACCCTCAACAAATTTTAAAAGATTGAAATTATACAAAGCCTTTTCTCTGACCAAAATGGAATGAAGCTGGAAATCAGTAACAGGCAGAGAACTGGAAACTTATGGGATGCAGAAAAGGCAGTGCTGAGAGGGAAATTTATAGTCCTAAATGCCTACATTAAAAAAGAAGAAAGAGCTAAAATCAAAGACCTAATGGCACACCTAGAGGAACTAGAAAAAGAACAGCAAACTAATCCCAAAGCAAGCAGAAGGAAAGAAACAACAAAGATTAGAGCAGAAATAAATGAACTTAAGAATTTAAAAAAAAATAGAGAGCATTAACAAAACCAAAAGTTGGTTCTTTGAAAAGATCAATAAAATTGGCAAACCCTTAGCTCAAATGACAGAAAAAAAGAGAGAAGATGCAAATAAATAAAATCAGAATTGAGAAGATGGACCTCACTATGGACCCCAGAGAAATAAAATGGATCTTAAGAGGATATTATGGAC
Source organism: Choloepus didactylus (assembly GCF_015220235.1). Classification (NCBI taxonomy): domain Eukaryota; kingdom Metazoa; phylum Chordata; class Mammalia; order Pilosa; family Megalonychidae; genus Choloepus; species Choloepus didactylus. The sequence continues at coordinate 46,027,750 of NC_051334.1, read as the reverse complement.
AACTGCATGCCAACAAATTAAAAAACTTAGATGAAATGGACAAATTCCTAGAAACACAAACAACCTACACAGACTCTAGAAGAAACAGAAGACCTCAACAGATAGTTGCCAGTAAAGAGATTGAATCAGTCATCAAAAACGTGACTGCTAATGGGTATAGGTTTTTCTTTTTGGAATAATGAAAATATTCTAAAATTGAGTGTGGTGATAAATGCACAACTCTGTGATTATACTGAAAGCCATTAACCATACACCTTTGATGGATTGTATGGTATATGAATATATCTCAATAAAACTGCAAAAAAAAAAGACAGAGGCAAACCTAGTCTTCCTGTTCTTCCTGCTCCTACCTGCCATTACTAGCCTTCATTCTTAGTTTTCTAGCAGTTGTTAACTGATTCTCATTCCTAGTCCAATTTTAATTCCATTTTTTGAAGATGCAATTTTTCATTCTTTGCATCAACTAGGAATCCATGATTTGATAGACTGTGATTTGAAGTGTTTCCACCCTATTTTATCCCCTAAGTGTACTAGATGATTTTTCTCTAATATTGCTCAAGAAGTCCCTGATTTGTGCACCTATCAAGCAATCCAGCCCCAGAAGTGTCCACTCCTTTACCTGCCACTGGAATCTGACCACATATATACTCCCACTCACCTTCAAAACCCTCAGAGCCCCAGAAGCTCCCAAAAGCTGATCTAGGGAATTACTGGGTTCAGAAATAGAGGAAGAATGAAAACCAAGTAATGTAGGGATAGAGTAGGGGCACCTCTCCAGGGATGTGACCCCAATTCACATAGGATTCCCACTGACAAAAAGTACCCTGCCTACCCCCTCCATGACCACTCCCCACTTCAAGGCTACCAAAAACAAATCCACTTTGTCAGACAATTTAAAACTTCATCCCATTCAGATTCATTGGGGTTAATGATAACCTTCTTTTAAAGCACTCACATTAGAGCATGGTTCTCAACCATAGCTGTTCATTAGAATCACTTGGGGTGTGAATTAAATCCTGAAGCACAGGCCACACTCCACACCAATTAAATAAAAATCTCTTTGAGTGGTATCCAGACATTGGTAATTTTAAAACTCCTTAGGCAATTCCAATGTGCAGCTAAAGTTGAGAATTACTGCATCCAAGAGAGTAACACCATCATTATTAATCCTAACCCCTGTATGAGGCATTGCTTTTCACTGAGGGGTAGGGAGATGTAATTGGGAAGGTGGAAATTTCCACTCCAAGAATATTTTAGGATAAGGTGGGAACAAATATGGGGCTGGAGAAAACTGTAGGACATTGTCCTAAAAGGTAGCAGCAGTTGCAGGAAAGATGTAAAAGGTTTTAACATCAATATTGTTAATGTCTGGACAATCTCTGTATTCAGCAGAATGAGAGGAACCTCATATTCTGCCTTTAGCTCCTGCTCCCCATGGCCTACTGTTCACCAGGCTCAGACCGATGTATCTACTTTGGGACCCTAATTTAGTTAACAACTGGGTTAATTGCTCTTGGCCTGCACCTGGCACCTCATAATCGTGTGAGCATTGTTTCTGTGGAAAATATCAGCATTTCAACCACAGCCTATACATGCAAACTTCTATGTTTTGATTTCTTTCTTTCCTTACATCTGCCATGCTGGATGAAGCTCATGAACAATAAGCTGAGCATCAGATCTCTGGATCTGAGAATCTGATAGCTGGTCACCCCTCAGTCTACCCCTTGATCCCTGGTCAGCACTCTCATGAGGGGCAATTGTTGCTCACAAAGAGAACTGAGGAAGGAAGTGTGACTGAATCAGCAAATTTAGCAACCAGCTGAAATAGCAAGCAAAGGTCAGGCCACTAGTAAATCTATCATGCCAGCTTCAAAGACAAAGCTAGCTTGTTCGTTCATTCATTCAGCTGTGTCCTTTCTGTTCAAAGATAACTCTGCCTTCCAGTTCATTTCCCTTAGGAGCATCTCATCAACAGCAAGATCCTTAAAATAAATGCTTCTGAAGCACCATCAGTCCTGCTTTCTTTGGACTCCTTTTGCTTCCAAATATACACAAAAAGGGCTGTCTTAAGTGATTGCCATTGATCAGAACATTCTTGTTGTTCTTCTGAGGAACATTTCCTTCTATTTTCTTCATAGCACTTCCATTGCTCTTTAATCACCTTAATTATTTGCCTGTTTAGGTGCTTATGGTCTGTCTTCTCCCACCTCTCAAGGATAAGCTCCTCAAGAGGTGGTATGCTCTAAGATGAGTCTCTTGTAAACACCATATTGATGGTTCATATTTTTAATCCATTCTGCCAATCTATACCTTTTGTGCCAGTTTGAATGTATTGTGTCCCCCATACGCCATTATCTTTGATGTAGTCTTGTGGGGCAGACGTTTTGGTGCTGATTGGATTTGCTTGGAATGTGCCCCACCCAGCTGTGGGTGATGACTCTGATGGGATATTCCCATGGAGGCATGGCCCCACCCATTCAGGGTGGGCCTTGATCAGTGGAGCCATATAAATGAGCTGACTCAAAGAGAGGGAACTAACGGAGTGCAGCTGTGAGTGACGTTTTGCAGAGGAGCAAGCTTGCTGGAGAGGAATGTCCTGGGAGAAAGTCATTTTGAAACTAGAACTTGGAGCAGACGCCAGCCACATGCCTTCCCAGCTAACAGAGGTTTTCCGGACACCATTGGCCATCCTCCAGTGAAGGTACCCGATTACTGATGTGTTACCTTGGACACTTTATGGCCTTAAGACTGTAACTGTGTAGCCAAATAAACCCCCTTTTTATAAAAGCCAATCCATCTCTGGTGTTTTGCATTCCGCAGCATTAGCAAACTAGAACACTTTTTAATTGAGGAGTTTAATCCATTCACATTCAATGTTATTACTCTGAAGTCTGTTCTTGAATCAGACATCTTATCCTTTAGTTTTTATTTGTCAGATCTATTTTTACTCTCTCTCTTTATTTCCTTTAAGGTACCCCTACTGAGACGCTTCGGTTCTGTGCCCTTCTCCATACCTCTCTCTCCTTCCTTTCTCAGCTGGTAGAGCTTCCCTTGGTAGTTCTTGCAGGGCAGGTCTCTTGTTAACAAATTCTCTTAGCATTTGTTTGTTAAAATTTTAAGCTCTCCTTCAATTTTGAAGGAGATCTTTCCTGGATAGAGAATTCTTGGCTGGCAATTTTTCTCTTTAAGAAATTTAAATATATCGTACCACTGCCTTCTTGCCTCCACGGTGCCTGCTGAATAGTCAGTCCTCAATCTTACATTGCTTCCCTTGTATGTGGTGAATTGCTTCTCTGTTGCTGATTTCAGAACTTTCTCCTTCTCTTCAGCATTTCACAATCTGATCAGGGTATATCTTGGAGTCGGTTAATTGGATTTATTCTATTTGGAGTTCATTGAGCATCTTTGACCTGCATATTTATGTCATTTAAAAGGTTTGGGAAATTTTTCCCAACAATATCTTCAAATACTCTTCCTAGCCCTTTACTCTTCTCTTCTCCTCCTGGGACACATAATTCTTGTATTTGTCTGCTTAATATTGTCCATAGTTTCCCTGAGATACATTTCAAATTTTTCAATTATTTTCATAATTAATTCTTTTGTGCTTTCACTTTCCATCATCCTATCTTCAAGTTCACTAATTCAGTCCTCTACCTCTTCAAATCTAGTGTTATGTGTCTCAAGAATATTTTTAATTTGATCAACAGTATCTTTTATTTCCATAAGATCTGATATTTTTTATTTATTCTTGCAAATTCTTCATTATGCTCTTCTAGGGTCTTCTTCATGTCGTTTATATCCTAAGCCATAATATTAATGTTTGTGCGTACTTCTTTCATTAATTGCTCCAGGTTCTGCGTCTCTTCTGGATTTTTCATTTGGACATTTAGGTTATCCATATCTTCTAGTTTCTTCATATGTTTTGTAATTTTCTGTTGTTTTTGGCCTCTTGACATTTGCTTATCTTGATAGGGCTCTTTTAGAATATACAGGATTATTTGAACATTTATCTATAATTTGGCAGAGCTACAACTTGGTGGAGTGTACTTTCTTGACCTACCATCAGATGGCGCTCCTAAGTCACCTTTACCCTTAAGCCAGTTCTAAACTTTGTTTATGTACTATGTGGGAGTCCAAACCATATGGAGGTCCAATCAGTGTACAATTTTCCATGTGCACTGGGGACTGTCAGTCCTATGGTTGAGGGGTGTGCTCTGTGCAGTTTGGCAGGGAGTCTGCTCCAGGACCCAGTGGTCCCAGCCTTTCCAAGGTCTGCAGATGTAGTACTCTGGAGCTGCAGAGCTCGTGTCTCACATTCCAGCTCAAATGACCAACTGTCCCTCTGTGTCATGCTCTCATGAGTCCCTGAAATATGGGGAGGGCTCCTAGCACTTCCATGTGGCACCCCTTTCTCTATGCTGTGTGCACCATGGGCCTCCATGGAGGAAGAGTATATGCCAACACAAGTCCACCAAATCTTGAATTCCCTCAAGGAAACTCCCAGTTGCTGGGCTGTAAAAGTCGTCTCCCAGCCAACTACAAAGTCCCAGCCCTGAGGCTGTGAAAGGCTGTCTCCCAAGCAACCACAAAATCCCAGCCCTGGTGCTGCCAAAGGCCATCTCACAAGTAACTGCAAAGATGGCTGCACTGGGCATGGAAAACTACCCTCTTCTATGGTCATCTGCCCACCCGAACCACCAGTCCCTGGCACGGATGCACTCAGCCATAGGTATGTGAGGGGTTATTCCCTGAGACCAGTACTTTAGAAGGTGCCTGGGATGTAGATAGCTACTGTCCTCTGCTCCATCAGCTGGGTCAGTGTCATTCCAGGCTGGACGCTCACCCATCTTGATCACAGCCTCTCAGTCTCTCCAAGTAGGCATTCACTATGAGTGTAGAAGTCATTGCTCGGGCAGTGGGACCCCAGAACTGCTGTTCTGGAGCATGTTCTGTCCTTTATTTAGTGTTTTCAATAGAGGAGAATCCTGCTCTGTCTCTCCTAATCTGCAATCTTGGAAGCATCCAGCAACATCTTGTTTACAAGAGACTCGTCTTAGACCTAGTGACACAAAGAAACTGAAAGTTAAAGGATGGAAACAAATATTCCATGCAAGCTACAGCCAAAAGAAAGCAGGGGTAGCAATACTAATTTCAGATAATATTGACTTTAAATCCAAGGATGTTATAAGAGACAATGAAGGGCACTATATACTAATAAAAGAGACAATTCAACAAGAAGAAATAACAGTCATAAATGTTTATGCACCCAGTCAAGGTGCTCCAAAGTACATGAGGCAAACATTGGCAAAACTGAAGGAAGGAATAGATGTTTCCACAGTAACTGTGAGAGACTTTGATACTACACTCTCTCCTATAGATAGATCACCTAGACAGAAGACCAATAAGAAAATTGAGAACTTAAACAATGTGATAAAAGAATTAGACTTAATGGATATATATATAGAACATTAGATCCCAAATTACCAGGATACACATTCCTCTCTGTGCTCATGGAACTTTCTCTAGGATAGATCATATTCTGGGGCACAAAACAAGCCTCAATAAATTTATAAAGATTAAAATTATTCAAAGCACATTCACTGACCATAATGGAACACAACTAGAAGTTAATAACTATCAAAGAATCAGAACACTCAAAAGTATCTGGAGGTTGAACAACACACTCCTAAACAATCAGTGGGTCAAAGAAGAAACTGCAAGAGAAATTGCTAAATATCTAGAGATGAATGAATATGAGAACACAACATATCAAAATTTATGGGATGCAGCAAAGACGGTGTCCTAGTTTGCTAATGCTGCCAGAATGCAAAACAACAGAGATTGGCTTTTATAAAAGGGGGTTTATTTGGTTACACAGTTATAGTCTTAAGGCCGTAAAGTGTCCAAGGTAACACATCAGCAATCAGGTACCTTCACTGAAGGATGGCCAATGGCATCTGGAAAACCTCTGTTAGCTGGGAAAGCACGTGGCTGGCGTCTGCTCCAAAGTTCTGGTTTCAAAATGGCTTTCTCCCAGGACGTTCTTCTCTAGGCTGCAGTTCCTCAAAAATGTCACTCTTAGTTGTTCTTGGGGCGTTTTTCTTCTCACAGCTTCTCTGGAACAAAGTCTGCTTTCAACAGCTGTCTTCAAACTCTCTCATCTGCAGCTTGTGCTTTCTTCAAAGTGTCCCTCTTGGCTGTAGCTCCTCTTCAAAACATCACTCACAGCTGCACTGAGTTGCCTCTGCCCATCAGCTCATTTATATGGTTCCACTGATCAAGGCCCACCCTAAATGGGTGGGGCCACGCCTCCATGGAAACTATCTCATCAGAGTTATCACCTACAGTTGGGTTGGGTGCATCTCCAAAGAAACACTCAAAGAAATCTAATCAAAACTAATAACATCTGCCCACACAAGATTACATTGAAGATAATGGCATTTGGGGGACACAATATATTCAAACTGGCACATTCCACCCCCAGGACCCCAAAATGACATTATCTTTCCATATACAAAATACATTCATCCCGCAACAATATCACAGAAACTTAAATCATTTCAGTAACAATAGTTAAGTACAAGATTCCATCAAAATCAATTATAGGCGTGGTCAGTCCTAAGGCATAATTTTCCTTTAGCTATGGATCTATAAACTTAGAGCAACTTATGTGCTTCCAATATACAGAAGAGGGACATTCGTAGGATAAACATTCCCATTGCCATAAGGAGAAACTGCAAGGAAAACAGGGTTAACAGAACCAAAACAGTTCCTAAAACCCACAGGACAAACTCCATTAGATTTCAAAGTCTGAGAGTCATTAACAGAACGATGTTGCATCCTTGGGGCTTGAAAGAGCAGGGGAGTCTAACCCCTCCTAAGGGCCTTTGTGGCAGGCCTTTCCTCTCCAAATGCTTGGGTGAGTGTTCCAACATATACACACATTGGGGAGACCACCTTCTCAGCCCCACCCTCCTCAAACATCGGGGCAGCACCCAGATTCCCTTCCATCTCCGAGGCACATGCTCAACCCCTTCAGAACAGTGTGGTGGCAGCCAGTCTCTCCCCAATTCCCTGGGAATGTGCTCCACCCTCTCTGGGATCTGGGGTGGCAAGGCATTCCCTGAGCATCGAGGAGGAAGGCCTGCCCCCAACCTCCAGGGCAAACTCACCCTTTCCATGCGTGTGGGCTGCTCTGCTCTCCCAGCCCGAGACCTCTTGACTCCAGACCTCAACCTCCATGGCTCTGTCTTTGAAGAAATTTTTCCTTCAATTTGTTCCTTGTCTGTCTCCTTCCTTCCAGACTGGCAATGGCTCTGTCTATAAAGATCTCACAAAAATTCTGTTGGCTTTGCATGAAGCACACAGGGGTCAAAGCCGTAAGACAACAGGACTTTCCACAAATCCTTTCTGCATAACTCCATCTCCAATCTTGGCTTGTACTGAAACAGTGGCTGGGTTCCATGTTTAGTTAAATCCTCATGTTGGGCTGTATCTTCTGGGGTTCCACCCCCTGGAAGCCCATAATTTTCCAAGCCATCAGCTTCTGGTTTCTTTGAACCCAAGAGTTCAGTTCTAAGTTTATTTCTCTTCGCTCGCATTTTACTATAAGCTGCAAGGAGAAGCCAGGGTACATCCTCCACACATAGCCTGGAGATCTCCTCAGCTAAGTATTCCAGGTTGTCGCTTTCAAATTCTTCTTTCCATCTAACACCAGGACTCAATTTTGCCAAATTCTCTGCCACTTTAAAACAAGGATCTCTTTTCTTCCAGTTTGCAACAACACATTCATCATTTCTGCTCAAGGCCTCATTTGAAGTATCTTTAGAGTCCATATTTCCACAAACAGTCTCTTCAAAGCAGTTTAGGCCTTTTCTACCAAGCTCCTCACAGTTCTTCCAGAATCTTCCCCTTATCCATTTAAAAAGCCATTCCAACATGTTTGGTATTTGCAAACTCAGCAGCAAAAGCACCCCACTTCTCTGGTACCAAAATCTGTTCTAGTTTGCTAATGCTGCCGGAATGTGAAACACCAGAGATTGGCTTTTATAAAAGGGGGTTTATTAGGTTACACAGTTACAGTCTTAAGGCCATAAAGTGGCGTTTGGGGGACACAATATATTCAAACTGGCACAGACGGTATTGAGAGGGAAATTTATAGCTCTAAATGCATACATTAAAGAGGAAGAAAGAGCTAGAATCAAAGAACTAATGGAACAACTGAAGAAGCTAGAAAGTGATCAGCAAACTAATCCTAATGCAAGTAAAAGAAAAGAAATAACAAAGATTAAGGCAGAAATAAACGATATGGGAAACAAAAAAACAATAGAGAGAATAAATAAAATCAAAAGTTGGTTCTTTGAGAAGATCAACAAGATTGAGAAATCTTTAGCTAAACTGAAAGAAAAAGTAAAAAAGAGAGAAGGCCCAAATAAATAAAATAATAAACAAGAGGGGGGAAATTACTACACATCCTGAAGAAATCAAAAATATCATAAGAGGATACTATGAACAACTATAAGCCAATAAACTAGATATTTTAGAGGAAATTGATAATTTCCTGGAAACACTCAAACAACCTGGATTGATTAAAGAAGAAATAGAAGAACTCAACAAACCAATTATAAGTAAAGAGATCCAATCAGTTATCCAAAAGCTTCCTACAAATAAAACCCCAGGCCCAGATGGCTTTGCAGGAGAATTCTAGCAAACTTTCCAAAAAGAACTGACACCATTCTTACTTAAACTTTTTCAAAAAATTGAAGAAAATGAAACACTACCCAACTCATTTTATGAAGCCAACACCACACTAATATCAAAACCAGATAAAGATGTTACAAGAAAGGAAAACTATAGGCCAATTTCCCTAATGAATATAGATGCAAAAATTTTAAACAAAATACTTGCAAATCAAATTCAAAGACATTAAAAAATTATACACCCTGAACAAGTGGGGTTCATCCCAGGCATGCAAGGGTGGTTCAACATAAGAAAATCAATCAATGTAATACAACACATTAACAAATCAAAAGGGAAAAATCAAATGATCATCTCAACAGATGCTGAAAAAGCATTTGAAAAATTCAGCATCATTTTTTAATAAAAACACTTCAAAAGTTAGGAATTGAGGGAAACTTCCTCATATGTTAAAGGGCATATATGAAAACCCCACAGCCAGTATAATTCTCAAGGGTGAGAGACTGAAAGCTTTCCCTCTAAGATCAGAAAAGAGACAATGATGCCTATTGTCACCATTATTATTCAACATTGTGCTAGAAGTTCTAGCCAGGGCAATTCATCAAGAAAAAGAAATAAAAGGTACCTAAAATGGAAAGGAAGAAGTAAAACTCTCTTTATTTGCAGACAATACGATCTTATACTTGGAAAACCCTGAGAAATCGATGACACACCTACTTGAGCTAATAAACAAATTTGGCAAAGTGGCAGGATGTAAGATTAATGCATATATATCAGTAATGTTCCTATGCAGTAGAAATGACATAACTGAAGAGTTGCTCAAGAAAAAGATTCCACTCTCAATAGCAACTAAAAAAAAATTAGGTGCCTAGGAATAAACTTAACCAAGGATGTAAAAGACCTCTATACAGAAAATTATATAACTCTACTAAAAGAAATAGAAGGAGACCTAAGGACACGGCAAGACATTCCATGTTCATGGATAGGAAGGCTAAACTTAGTCAAGATGTCAATTCTACCCAAACTGATCTATAGGTTTAATGCAATTCCCATCAAAATTTCGACAATCTACTTTTCAGATCTGAAAAAGCTAGTCATCAAATTTATTTGGAAGGGAAAAATGCCTTGAATTGCTAAAAATATCCTAAAAAAGAAAATCAAAGTGGGAGGACTTACACTGCCTGACTTTGAAGCCTACTATAAAGCCACAGTTGTCAAAACAGCATGGTATTGGCACAAAGACAGACATATCAATAAATGGAATTGAATTAAGAATTTGGAAATAGACCCCTAGATCTATGGTTGACTGATTTTTGATAAGGCCCCAAAATCCACTGAATTGGTACATAACAGCCTCTTCAATAAATGGGACTGGGAGAATTGGATATCCATATCCAAAAGAATGAAAGAGGACCCCTACTTCACACACTATACAAAAATTAATTAATAATGGATCAAAGATCTCAAGAGACTCCATCATAAAACTTAGAAGATAATGTAGGGAAGCATCTACAAGACCTAGTATTAGGAAGTCGCTTCTTACACCTTACACCTAAAGCACAAGCAATGAAAGAAAAAGTAGGTAAATGGGAACACCTCAGAATTAAAAGCTTCTGTACCTCATAGGAATTTCTCAAAAAATGTAAAGAGACAGCCAACTCAATGGGAGAAAATATTTGGAAACTACCTGATAAGAGACTGATATCTTGTATATATAAAGAAATCTTACAACTCAACGATGTTAGTATACAATTACAAAATGGACAAAAGATATGAAAAGACATTTCTCTGAAGAGGAAATACAAATGGCTAAAAAACACATGAAAAAATATTCATCTTTGCTAATTATCAGGGAGATGCAAATCAAGACCACAATGAGGTATCATCTCACACCAATAAGAATGACTGCCATTAAGCAAATATGAAACTACAAATGCTGGAGATGATGTGGAGAAATTGGAAGTATTATTCATTACTGGTGGGACTGTATAATGGTTCAGCCACTCTGGAAGACAGTTTGGCAATTCATCAGAAAACTAGGTATTGAGTTACCCTACGATCCAGCAATTTCACTTCTTGGTTTTTACCCAGAGGACCTAAAAGCAATGACATGAACAGATATTTGCACAGCAATGTTCATAGCAACATTGTTCACAATTGCCAAGAGATGGAAGCAACCTAAATGTCCTGTATCAGATGAGTGGATAAATAAACTGTGGTACATACATATGATGGAATACTACACAGCAGTGAGAAGGAACGAGGTCGTGAAGCATATGACACATGGATGAACCTTGAGGACATAATGTTGAGTGAAATAAGTCATACAAAAGGAGAGATACTGTATGATACCACTAATGTGAACTCTGTAAAAAAACATAAAACAAGTGTCTTATATTGTAGAATATAGGGGACCTAGAGATAGACAGTGATTAGTGAAGGGGTAACAATAATCTAATAAGAACAGATAAGATATTGAGGGTAATCTTAATGATATGGGAATGCTCAGGAATGACTATGGTTCATTAATTTTCTTGAGGTATGGTAGGAGTATACTGGAAGGAATGTAGTTAATTTAGGATATTTGTTTTTCTTCTTTGTTTTGTTTTTCTTGAAATGCTTTTCTTTAATTTTTTGATAAATAAAGTTTTTAATTAAAAAAAGACATGGTGTGGCACCAAGAGTTAGAAGCCCAGTCTCTGGAGTCAGACTGGGTTCAGTACCAGCCCAACACTAGCTGTGTGACCTTGAGTAAGTTATTCAACCTCTCTGTACCTTGGTTTACTCACATGTAAAATTGGTGTAATAATAGCACTTTCTACATGGGTTTGTGGTGAGGATCAAGTAAATTAATATGTATAAACATTTATATAAATATTTGGCACATTATAACACTATGTGAATGCTAACTATCACTATTGAGGGCAAGGGCATTGCCAGTAGCTGACATATAGCAGGTGCTCTATAAATGTTTGTTGAGAGACTGTGCCTATGATTCCAAGGTAGTACTTTCTTCTACTAAAGTCTCTAACTAGAAAGTCTTCTGTGGCTATACAATCCCCCAGAGGCTCAGAAAACACTGATTCCTTAAACACTATGTGTCAAGAATCATTCCACTTCTCAGAACCCTCAGTCTGCAGCCTTCACCATTCAGCCTTGCAAAAGGTTTCACGTAACCATGAAGACTAACAATTTAGGTTGAAAAAGTCGTAAAGGCCACAAATTCATATTTATAGATCCTCTTAATTTTGACAGGGCTAGAAAATGTGTTTTTTTGTGAGTTACTTAATTTTTGCATATGTTCACAATGTTTTCATGACTGTCTTTTAAGATTTCCATTACTACTCAAATGCCCATTCAAACCAGCCTATATATGTTTGAATGTCTTTTTTTGTTTTCCATGGAAAATGCTGCTATATGTAACTTGATTGGTGAAGAAAAATATACATATTATGAGGTAATAAGGAAAAAAAAATGAAAGACAAAGAAAAAGGTCTGGTTTCATCAAAGCTTTCAATGTCCCGTCCTCCTGAACAGGCTATGTAGGACCATCTTGGAGCACCCTAGGCTGATGTACTTATGAAGAGAGAAACCTTTTTCAGAAATGTAACCTTAAAAGCCTGTGTGCCATTATCTTTGATGTAATCTTGTGTGGGCAGACATTATCAGTTTTGATTAGATTTCTTTGAGTGTTTCTTTGGAGATGTGCCCCACCCAACTGTAGGTGATAACTCTGATGAGATAATTTCCATGGAGGCATGGCCCCACCCATTCAGGGTGGGCCTTGATCAGCGGAGCCATATAAATGAGCTGACAAACAGAAGGAACTCAGTGCAGCTGAGAGTGACATTTTGAAGGGGAGCTACAGCCAAGAGGGACACTTTGAAGAAAGCACAGGAGCTGCAGATGAGAGACAGTTTGAAGATGGCCATTGAAAGCAGACTCTTGCTCTGGAGAAGCTAAGACAAGACAAATGCCCCAAGAGCAACTGAAAGTGACATTTTGAAGAGGAGCTGTAGCCTAGAGAGGAACGTCCTGGGAGAAAGCCATTTTGAAACCAGAACTTGGAGCACACGCCAGCCACGTGCCTTCCTAGCTAACAGGTTCTCCAGACACCACTGGCCATCCTCCAGTGAAGGTACCCGATTGCTGATGTGTTACCTTGGACACTTTATGGCCTTAAGACTGTAACTGTGTAACCAAATAAATCCCCTTTTAAAAAGCCAATCCATCTCTGGTGTTTTGCATTCCAGCAGCATTAGCAAACTAGAACAGCCTGCTTCAGTGCAAACTGCTAATTTGAAGATGGGAAATTGCATAAGGTGAACCTAAGTTATGGATGGATTGAAAATGTTCACCAGACCTTCCTCCATCCTAAACACAGAATCATACACAATCACAGATTGATGAAGAAAGCATTTTCTAAACACACACTCACACTTGCACATGCACACAGACATACCCACTCATGAACAGGCATACAAGCCCCTTTGAATCTCTTAACCAAAAAGAGGTAGGGTGCATGACTGTGAAAATAGCTTTTCTGAAGGTATTCACATTAAAATGGTATACTCTGCTTAACATGTTACCTCATCACTTCATTCGATCTACAAAATAACAGTATAAGGTATCATTTTATTCCCATTTCACAAAGCTTGATAACCACCCATTGGAGATCCTGCCAGAATAATGCAGATTCAGGATCAGATCTTGGGAAAGAACTAGAAACATCCCACTGTTCTGTGAAGCTCCAAGGCAAGGTCTAATGTGGTGCACACAAATGGAAAATTGTGCAGACAAAACCATAAGAATGTGAACAGACCCTTTAAAAAGATAACTGTTTATATTTTAAAATTTTTAAAAATGAAAACAATAAAAAGGAACAAAAATATTTTTTAAAAAAACAACTACAATAAATAAAATATGAAAATAACTGTTTGGCCATTGACCTGAGCAGTAAGTAAGTTCAGCATGTGTTTTTCTATTATTCTTCAATACTATCCTTTCTCACATTTGCTATGATTATTTAAAACCTAGCTTGCTGACAAGGGTACCAAGACAATTCAATGGAGAAAAAATAGCTTTTTCAACAAAGGGCACTGGGACAACTAGATACTCACATGCAAAATAATGAAGTTGGACCCCTACCTCACACTAGGAACAAACCATAGACCTAAATGCAATAGCTGAAACTATAAAACTCTTAGGAGAAAACAGGAATAAATCTTTGTGACCTTGAATTAGGCAATTCTTACTTAGATATAACACCAAAAGCACAAGTGGCAAAAAAAATTTATAAAAAATAAATTGGACTTTATCAAAATTTAAAACTTTTATGCTTCAAGAAAGTGAAAAGACAACCTACAGGATGGGAGAAAATATTTGCAAATCATATATCTGATAAGGGACTTGTATTCAAAACAATAAAGAAACTCTTACAACTCAACAACAGCAAATAACCTAATTTTAAAATGAGCAAAGCATTTGAATAGACATTTTTTCAAAGGCAAAATACAAATGGCTAATAAGCATTTGTGGAAAGAAGATGCCCAACATTATTAATCATAAGGAAATGCAAATCAAAACCACAATAAGATATCACTTCACACCTACTAGGTTGGCTAATACACAAAAATTCAGACAATAACAAGTGTTGACAAGGATGTGGTGAAATTGGAACCCTCACACATTGTTAGTGGAATTATAAAATGGTGCAGCCACTTTGGAAAACAGTTTACCAGTTTCTCAAAATGTTGAACATAGAATTACCATATGACCCAGCAATTCCATTCCTGGGTATATTCCCAAGAGAACTGAAAACATGTGCTCACACAAAAACTTGTACATGAATTTTCATAGCAATATCATTTATAATAGCCAAAAAGTGGGAAAAACTCAAATATCAACTGATGAATGGATAAAAAATATGTGCTGTGGTCATACAATGGAATATCATACAGCAAGTATGAAGTATTGATCCATGCTACAACATGGATGAACCTTGAAAACATTATGCTAAGTGAAAGAAGCCAGACACAAAAGACCACATACTGTTGAATGTCCCAAACAGTCAAATCTATTGGGATAAAAAGCAGCTTAATGGTTGCCAGGGGCTAGAGGAAGGAGGAAATGGAGAGTTACTGACAATGGATATGAGGTTTCTTTTCCTGGGTGATGAAAATGTTCTAAAATTACACAATGACAATGGTTGTGCAACTGTATGAATATACCAAAAACCACTGAAGTGTACACTTTAAAAGGGTGAATTTTATGATATATAAATTATAACTCAATAAAGCAAAGCCGTTATTAACAAAACATAAATAAAGCTAATTTGTTTCAAAAAGGATTTAAGGTCACCAAAAGAGATTTCACAATTATTCATGGATCAAAGTTTTATTTTACCAATATCTGCATGCACAAATAATCTAAGGTTTTATACTTCACTGACTCCAGATAAAGATTTAAGACCTACTGCAAAAATCTGTAAATGAAAAAAGGTGATCAAAAGTAAGGAAGCTGAGGCTTTGACTGAAACACAACTTAGACTTTCAGGAGGTGAAGCTAAAGATTTTGTGTTTGATTGTCTCTCTGTCTCTTTCTCTCTGTGTCTCTGTCTCTCCCCATCCCCTCCTTCTTTATATAGCTTTTAAAAACCAAATATCAATCAATATGTTTACCCAGAGCAGGAGGCAGGCAAAATAAATGGATGGATGTAAGGATGGGTGGATGGATGGATGGACGAATGGGTGGATGAATGCATAGGATTGAATCATGCCCCCCAAAAGATATGTTCAAGTCCTAATCTCTGGTCTTGCAAATGTGATCCAATTTGGAAATAGGATTTTTGAAGGTGTTATTAGTTAAAACAAGGCCAAAACTGGATTAGGGTGGGCCCTAATCCAATATGACTGGTATCCTTATAAGGAGAGGAAATTTGGATACAGTCAGACAGAGAGAGAAGACAGCAATGTTACAGAGGCAGAGATTGAGTTATGCCACAAGCCAACAAATGCCATGGAATGGTGGCAAGCCACTGCCAGAACCCTACAGACTTCAGACACTTTGATTTAGATTTCTAGCTTCCAGAACTGTGAAAAAATAAATTCCTGTTGTCTTAAACCACCCAGTTTGTGGTACTTTGTTATAACAGTCCTAGGAAGCTATGACAGATACAGACAGAGGAAAAGAAAGAAAAGAGCTCTTGGAGGGAATACAGGTTGAGCACTGCCTTCCAAGTCTTCCTCTTCCTGTGTTTGCCCTCTGCCTGCAACTCTGCCTGGGTATGCCAGGCTTGACAGCTCTTGGAGTCTCACAGTAGCAAAATAAGTTCCAAGGTGCCTAAAGGGAATGCTGTTGGTGCCCACCCAGACCCCACTGCCTGCTGGCACACCCAACTCCCAGCTGCTATGCATATTGGCTGATAACAATTCATAGCTTGTCCCCTTCTCTGAAGAATTATCCTCAACTTAATGGGAAATACTTTGGCCAGGAGGTTCTGCCAATGAATCCCCCACCTTAGAGGCAGACCTCAGCCAATGATTAACTAGCCAATGACTGACTGACACAGGGGTACAAAAAGCCAGTCCCTTGCCTCAAGGAGGGGCCAGCTTTGTGATGCAATTTGTGCTCAGAAGCGTCCCATGGGATAGGGCTGAAGTTGTTCTCTAGCTGAGACCACATCCTTGCTTAACTTGCTTCCCTGCCCCATTCTGCTTCCCTCAGTCCCCTTCTACTGAGAGCACTACCCCCAAAAGATCACTTTCACAAGAATCGAGATCACAGGGAACTGGATCCAAGGCAATTTGTGGTCACCATGGAACTTGCCTTCCTTGTCTTTTGTACAGGCTTGCCTGAGGGTTCTAGGGACTGAGAGTCAGCCCCTGCCCAGAAGTATTGTGCTCTGGTCTGTTCCCTCAAACCCCTGAATGTCCACTGTAGAATCTGATCCAACATCTCCCCTCCTATAATTCAACCAGTTGAACCTCAGATCCCCACAATCGTGTCACATAAAACTTCCCAGTGTCTCTCTGAAGAACGGAGGCAAAGCACATTTTCAGACTCCAGGCTTTTGATGTCATCCAGAAAGGGGGGAACTCAGCATTCATTAAGCCATTTGCACTTCCAATTACACATAACAACTCCTGGGTCTAGTATGTTTCCCTCTCCTTACCTCCCCTAACACTATATATACTGTAGGTTTTATTAGGTCATCAATACTATGGCTAATCCAACTCCCTCTACTTCCTGACTACTCTGAGTAAAGTTGGTGCTTGTCTGCAAAAATCCTAGCTATGGTCTAAAACTTCCACTATCCCATCCTGGTAGATAACCTTTCACTCTCTATAGACACAATTGTACCATCTTTTTTTAAAAATGAACAATAAAGATAGTATATTAGTCAGGGTTCTCTAGGGAAACAGAACCAACATTATAAGATTTTATAAGTGTCTCATGCAACTGTGGGGATGCACAAGTCCAAATTTCATAGGGCAGGCTGCAAGCTGGCAACTCTGATGAAGGTTTTCAATGAATTCCCCAGGAAAAGCTGGCTAGCTGAAGTCAAGATGAAAGTTCTGTCTTCTGACTGCTGAAATCATCACTTCTGTTTTAAAGCCTTCAACTGATTGGATGAAACGTCTCTCATTGCTGAAGACACTCTCCTTAGTTGATTGTAGATGTAATCAGCCATAAATGCAATCACTTACTAATGATTTAAGTCCACAAAATGTCCTCGCAGTAACAGTTAGGCCAGTGCTTGCTTGACCAGAAAACTGGACGCCATCACCTGGCCAGGATGACACATGAACCTAACCATCACAGATAGTAACGGGGCATAAAGAGTCAGGAATTGGTCTCAGTAGGGGAAGTGAAGGTAAACTAGTAATTTAGGTCCATGTTTCTCAGACTCATGTGTGTAAGGAACCACCTAGAGATCTTGTAAAATGCAGATTCTGGGGTGAGGCCTGGTATTCTGCATTCTTACAAGCTCCCAGATGACTCCAGCACTGGCTAAGGGTGTTGCTAATTTTGCCTAGAGGATTTAAGTACTTGCTTTCATCACTGCTGCTGAAAAGAAGGCTGCTGTTCCCAAAGAGGCTTGAAAATACAGAGAAAATTTTGCTTACTTCCAAATATGCAGGAACATATACAGACACTGTTCCCCATGGATTAGGATTTGGTGTTGGCAAACCCATTTAGGACTTTGATTACTGTCAAAGTAAAGCAGCCTCTTCAGAAGGGGGGCTGTATTAGTGGGGCCTGATGCACATTTTGGGCTACCCTCCAGGCAGACGCTGGCAGAAGCATGACTTGGAGGTCAATATCCTCCTCAAGGGAGTGAGGGCCCGGCTGTATATGGTTGTATTTCTGATATGCCCAAATACATCTGGGTTCTACAGGGCCCAGAGCAGGACAGCTGACAGCTGGCCCTGAAACCACAGCCTAGGAGACAGGTCCTATCTGACGAACTCACCCTTGAGTCATTCCCAGCCTGCCTCTCTGCGGACTCCCATCTGGAGTCATTCCTTCAACATTGTCCCCACCTCTGCCTTCTTCTTTGGCAAAAATTTTGCCCAGAGGAGCTTTTTCCTGCAAATAATAATAATAAAAGCTACCACTTAACAAGGACTCTTGCTGAGCTAGTAAGACTCTGTTCTAAGTGCTGTGCATATAAATAATTCATTGAATCTTTGCAACTAACCTATGAGATAGTGTGGCAGTTTTAAAACATGGCCCCTTAAATTTTTGACACTCATCCCATCAAGGGGTGTCACGTAAATGCAATTGTCACAACAAACCAAAAGCAGATGGAATTGAAAGTAAATTCAGCACTTGAAAGCTTAATTGCAAACTGCCAACACAACCAGTACACACTAACCAGGTCAAGGGCACACAACACATTTAAAGGTGGGGGACACCAGAGTCTTTAAAGTCCATTAGCCCGAAAGCTGACAGAAGATAAGCAGGTAACCTTTATCAAGAGGTCTTGGGAGCTGGATCCAACACAGCCTCAGTGGAAGTTCCAAAGCCGTCAGTGGGAGGCACTGGTTACAGTGGTGCCACAAAGAAGGAGTCAGCCTGCCTCTATCTGATGCTGACTGAAGCAGTGTCTGCGCTGGGTTTTTATGCCTCAGTGGTCTAGTCGTCAATAATTTTATTGAGGAAATGCTCGTTCGTCTGATGTCAAGCCGGTCCATATCATATCCTCATACAAATGTCTGGTTAACACTTGTTACAAAAACATGCTTTTCTCAATTCATTTACATTCTATTTGTGGTCAACACGTTTACAATATTTGGAGAATTCAAGATTATTAATATCATTTCAATATACAACAATCCACTCTTTGATCTTGGATCACAACATTTTTGCACACACTGTTTTACCAGCATTTTTAACACTACAATTCCTAATACCATCAGTATGATAGCATTCACAATTTCTTTAACATGCTCAAACATCCCTTCTCCAAATTTTCTAAAGTTTAATTTTCCAAACCATCCAAATATGTAACTTTGATAATTTTTCTTCCAAGCAAGTATCATTTTATAACACTAATAGGCATGCAAGGGCTCATGGTATGCTGCAAAGTTTTTCTCTTGCCATATAGGCAGTATTTAGTGCAGTCATTATTTTTGGAAAATGTATCTCATGGGTCTTCTCCATCTTCTGTAAAAAGTATTATTACCTCTTCTTGCAAGTGTCACTTCACCAGTTCATATTTTGCTAATGTTTTATTTACATTAATTACAGTTAATTCCTTCTTAGCAATATATGTCTCATGGTTCAACCTCACAGTTCCTTTATCTTTTATGTTCTGGGTATAATGAATTTTCCATCAGTCACAATGTTTGTAATTTGTTGAAATTTGATACTACCTCAGAGGAAAAGTACTACGCTCTTTCTCTTGTTCCAATAAGTTTTATTTCTTTCATTTTTAGAACATATTACCATAGTCCAATTACGTAGATTGTACGCTAATGGTTTCTATGGCATTTTGGCTAAAGTCATAGGCATGTTTATTTCTGGTAATTCTGTGTAGTTAGAGATTAGGTAAGTACCTAACGCCCATTCTCCCATATTCTGTTGGTATCACTATACCTTCTTTTTCTGTGGGTGTTTGAACTACTCTAAGCATCCACACTCCTCTTCAAAATTGGGATACTGTCATAATGTGATATTCTGATTTCCATATTCCTGCTTTTAAGGCTAATATTTGTATTCACATACTCCTAAGTAATCACAGCCATTGTCATAAATCACATCGAATTTGTATCTAGTCAGATTGTCATCAATACTTGGTGCCTAATATCCACCTGCTTTGAGTGCTAGTCTAAACATATCCCACATATCTTTGAGCTTCTGTTGCAGTGTGTTACATTGACTTTCTAGCTGTGTTTTGTTGATAGTTTCCCTATTCTTTTGAATGCTAAAATCTATCTGACCTATTGCTGTTTTGAAAGTGTCCAATGATTCTTTTATATTTCTCCCATATTCCTGAATGTGATCCACAATTTCATATATAATTTTAATTTGAAGTCCTAAATGTGAGAGAGCTACCATGGCATGGACATTGAAATTTTGTTCTGTTCTTCTAAAATCTTCTAATATTACATTGAATTTCCTCTATCTGTTACTGTGATATCAAAGTTTCTATCAATCCTCCTACTAATCCCCATAGGAATTGCAAATGTTTCCCATTTCTATAGATCTGCTTAGATGGTAAATCTCTAAATGGTAGCCTATGTGGTTCTTGAGAGTATTTACTGCTTTCACACTAGCTATAAATTATATTTATTAAATTGTAAGGTATATACTATTATAGTAGCATCAACTATGATGGATATCCTTGATAAGTAGTTAGGTTCCTAAATTGTAGGTATTGAAATAATTGGTATCATCTGATAACCTGCAGTATACCACCAAGAGTAACATTCTGCATAATAATCCTTATTCTGTATTGTTCCTCTGTATATTTCACATGGTTCACTTGTTGTAACAAAGTTAAGACATAAGGTCCATGGATCCTTTTGCAGAATTTTTACAGGGTTTTAAGTGTTACAGTGTAATATCTTATCATGCTTCCAGTGATCCAGTTTTGGTCTATATATCCTCTTTGTGAACTGTGCCCGTGTGTGTATCTTTAGAGTGAGTATGTAAGGTTATCAAGTCAAATGAGGTTATGGAATTTTCAGCTAAAGCATTTTTCAAAATCTTGTCTTTTATAGTCTAGTCTGTGAACTTATCCCTAAAAGACGTGGGATTTTCTGTGGCTGTCACCAATCCAGGCATTACTGTTTTAGCTATATTAGGCATTTGTTTTGGTTTCCAAAGGTCTAAATAATCACCACAAGGTGACCAAAAATATAAAGCAACATTTTCCAAATTGTCCAGTTCCATTAAATTAGTTTGATGATACCATTTACTGCATGATATATATTATTAATACAACCATATTGTGTATGTTTTATTGGTTATCATTTTTCACACTTCCCCTAATTTTTCCAATGTATTATTTTGCAAAGTCTATAAGTAACTCCCCCAGTTATACTGGTCAATGCTGTATGGGTGTAATTAAGAGTGGTATTTCCCATTATTGAGATCTTAACCCCTATACCAGTCTTACTGGCTTTTTTATTGCAAATTTGTTTATAAGTTGTTTGATTCACCAGCATTGTGATATTCAAGTTAGTCTCATTGTACGACATAACTATATATTTATGGTCATTCAAAAAATGATATGAAGGGTCTTATTGATTCTGGTCCTGCAGAGATGATAGCTGCTGCTATTTTCCAGTGTGTGATTTCAGATACAGTCATTATTTCATATCCCAATGGCCAGTATTTGTTTGCTACCACAGAACAGCCCATGGTGCATGTTCTCTATTACACTCTTTATCCTGTGCTAAGTTTACAATTTTTAATTTTTTGTAGGTACCTGGTATGCAGTGTCCACATTAATGGCAGAGATTTTAAAAAATCATCAGTGTATGTCTGATGGGTATGGTTAGTTTATAAATTCTTTTCTAAATTTAGAGAATTCTTATTTCCATAATGGAACATATTTGGCCATTCTGTGACCTTAAGTGTTATATGAGTATCATTTGTGGTATCATAGCTCCATGGTGCCACTATTCTTATGATCTCATTGTATGGTAATTGAGGTAATTTCACATTAACCTCAGGTCATTATTTTGTAGAATTTAACAATTGTTGCTGTATGAGAGTTATAGGCTTGGTGATTGGTCGTGGTGTAATACTAGGTATAGTACTATTTCCCTCATCTTTTTCTTCTGCTTCTTTGTCTTCTTCCTCTTATTCCTTCTCCTTATCATAATCACCATAATCATCATCATCATCATAATCAACATTAAGTTCCTCAGGTATCCATTGTGTCATGGCCAAATAGTATAAACCTCTTACTAACAATTCTAAGTACCATTCACAACTTTTCCTATTTTGTGGGTCATGTAGAATCGTGTCCATTATAAGACTTGTCATATTTCTGCCTACAGACTATAGTAACTATTCATAGCACATCCCAGAATTGTTTGGCAAATTTTCCATTGCTTGGTAAACTGTAGCTATATTAGTACTTACAGAGCAATGGTAGTCTTTTGCTTTGCCCATGTGATTGGATTATAAACTCTAATGAGCTTATAGTGGTGATCTTCATACATACATTCTTACAGTGAGTTTGGTTTCCAACCAAGAGTAAATCAGAAGTAGTAGATCAAGAGTAGATTTCATGGCATCGTGGGACGGAGAACATCTTCTTGACCAAAAGGGGGATGTGAAAGGAAATGAAATAAGCTTCAGTAGCAGAGAGAGTCCAAAAGGAGCCGAGAGGTCACTCTGGTGGGCACTCTTATGCACAATTTAGACAACCCTTTTTAGGTTCTAAAGAATTGGGGTAGCTGGTGGTGGATACCTGAAACTATCAAACTACAACCCAGAACCCATGAATCTCGAAGACAGTTGTATAAAAATGTAGCTTATGAGGGGTGACAATGGGATTGGGAAAGCCATAAGGACCACACTCCACTTTCTCTAGTTTATGGATGGATGAGTAGAAAAATAGGGGAAGGAAACAAACAGACAAACAGACAAAGGTACCCAGTGTTCTTTTTTACTTCAATTGCTCTTTTTCACTTTAATTATTATTCTTATTATTTTTGTGTGTGTGCTAATGAAGGTGTCAGGGATTGATTTAGGTGATGAATGTACAACTATGTAATGGTACTGTGAACAATCGAATGTCCGATTTGTTTTGTATGACTGCGTGGTATGTGAATATATCTCAATAAAATGAAGATAAAAAAAAAAAGAGTAGATTTCAAGGTATCATAACACTTCCACTTGAAACATTGGTTAAAGTAATCTGCACAAGCATGAGAGAATAAATATTCTAATTCTGATGTTTTCATATACTCATATACTTATACTCATATAGATATCCTGAGGTTTAAAGGTTACTTGTTTCTGCTAGTCAGTGTAGCCAGCCAATGATTAAATGTTTTCCTTTAATTTGTATAATTGAGTCCCTGGTAGTTGTGACTGTGGTTGCAGTTTCATTATTAAAATTACCAATCACACTTCTCCTGTGTCTCCCATGATTAGCATTATTGGTAATATCACTCAGCAAAAACACAGCAAGCCCAACACTAAACAATGACAATAAGATATATAGACTTTTAGAGCAATTAGCTGGTATTTCCCATGGATGTATAACTAGTTTCCCTAAATGAGAGCTACTCTGGCAGCAAACAGTCTTCTCAGAGCCCTTTGGGCTGCCTCTGCTAGCAGCTCTATCGGTTCAAGAGTACCAACAGCCCATTGTGTAAAATATGCACCTTCTCTTTCACTATAATATGCGATTACCGAAAGCAAACCGGGTATTAAATCCGGGTGTTGTTTACTCAAGCCTTGAACAGTGCCTAAAACTGCATCCAGCTCAATAATAAATTGCTCAGGAAACTCAGTCTCAGTAGCTTCAGCAGTGAAATTATCAAAGTCCTCAGTGCACCATGTTGGCACTGGGCATTCTCAGTCACCCCATTCAAGCTCCTGGAGTTCCTTGTCACAGCTGATGCTTTGCTCCACTGCTTCTCTCCACTCTTTGAAAGTGCTGAAGTTACTGTGGAGTAGGGCCAGTGCAGTAGGAAGTATGGGTGTAACTTCAGATTTAATAGAAGTAAAGTTGTTGGCAGTGTGTTGTAGAAGTTGAAGCAGGTGGAACAATTACCAATGATTTTCCCTCCATTCTTGCAATGAGTTTGGCTTCCGACCAAGAGTAGATCAAAAAGATGAACAGATCAACCAGGACTGCCATGACCAGTACCCTGCCACACATCTGCAAGCTAGATAGGCATGATATTAGTATGTTTAACCTGCGCTAGATGCCCTTTTCTTAGGGTTAGCCAGTAGGTCTTGTGTGAGGCTGGTGCTATAACTTCTCCAATCTCCATAGCTCTGTTTATGTGTCTAACTAACACATTTTCCTTTCTTCCTTTTTTTAGTCTGTCTTGCTGTATTACCTCATATTTTTATTTCAGTAGGTTGTGTTCTAATCATGTCTTTGGGGCTAGGTGATTTCAACCTTTCCCTATGATTTAAGGCCTTACCAGCCTTGTAAACTTGTTTAGACCAAACCTTCAGGACTGCAGTATTTATTAATATTCTATAACTTTTCTTTCAAAAATCCATTGTATCTTTCTATGCTTCATCCAGCTGTGGGGTTGTATGCTAAATGAAAATACCAGCATATCCTTTCCTTCAGTTCCCATTTTTGCTCTTCTTTTCCTGTAAAATGACTACCTTGATTGGATTGTATGAATAGAGGGCTTCCATAACATGCTATACGTGTTTCAAGAACTTTAATAGTTTATTTCTGATCATTTTTTACATGAAAAAAGCATTCCAATTCTTGACCATGTGTCTACTATATTACAAGAATAAGCTTTATATTATGTTAGTGGCATTGGACCTGCATAATTGATTTGTATTATTTGAAATGCTGAATCTGTTTTTTGTTTGTCAGATATAATGTTTTTATGTATCCATGCTTTAAATTTTTTACAGGTCTCACATTTGTGAACAATGTCTCTTGCAATGTGTGCATGTGTGGGCGCATTCCTCTTTTGTATCCATTTAATTGTACCATGTAATCCTTGATGCCCTGTCTGTTCATGTGCCCATTCATATGTTTTCCTGTATGGTGTTATGTCATCTTTCTGTTTTTTCCATTCTATTTTTCCTTTTTTATTTTTACCTTAGGTATACTTGCCATATTTCCTTTTTCTATCCCAGTTAGCTTGTCCACTACATTGTTACATTTTGTTGTGTTAGACTTATCCTTTTGATGTGCCGATACATGTTATTTATTTTTGAGTTAACAGTAGTATTGGTATTTATATTTACCATGTGATCTTTACTGGAAATCTTTATTTCTTCATGTGGTTTCAGTCAATTGTTTAGTGTCCCTTCCTTTCAGCCTGCTCAACTCCCTTTAGCATTTCTTATAGGACTGATCTATTGGTGATGAAGTCCCTCAGCTTTTGATTATCTGGGAATGTTTTCATCTCCCCGTCATTTTTAACCTCCAGGTGTTTCTGAATTCTCCAAGTCTCTGATGGTTATTGATGTCTATTTGCATTCCATTGTGGTCAGAGAATGTGCTTTGAACAAATTCATTTTTTTTAAATTTATTGAGGCTTGT
The DNA here is from genome assembly GCF_015220235.1 of Choloepus didactylus. Taxonomy (NCBI): domain Eukaryota; kingdom Metazoa; phylum Chordata; class Mammalia; order Pilosa; family Megalonychidae; genus Choloepus; species Choloepus didactylus. The sequence goes on along the minus strand of NC_051334.1, from coordinate 46,002,333 downwards.
TTTTATGCCCCAGCATACGGTCCATTCTGGAAAAAGATCCGTGATCACTAGAGAAGAATGTGTGTCCCGGTGACCTGGGATGTAATATTCTATATATGTCTGTTAAAATTCTCTATACCTCTCTCTCCTTTCTTTGTTTCTCTGTCAGTAGGGGTCCCTTTAGTATCTGAAGTAGGGCAGGTCTTTTATTAGCAAAATCTCTCAGCATTTGTTTGTTTGTGAAAAATTGAAGCTCTCCCTCAAATTTGAAGGAGAGTTTTGCTGGATAAAGTATTCTTGGTTGGAAATTTTTCTCTCTCAGAGTTTTAAATATGTCATGCCACTGCCTTCTCACCTCCATGGTGGCCATTGAGTAGTCACTACTTAGTCTTATGTTGTTTCCTTTGTATGTGGTGAATTGCTTTTCTCTTGCTGCTTTCAGAACTTGCTCCTTCTCTTCAGTATTTGACAGTCTGATCAGAATATGTCTTGGAGTGGGTTTATTTGGATTTATTCTATTTGGAGTTTGCTGGGCATTTATGCTTTGTGTATTTATATTCTGTAGAAGGTTTGGGAAGTTTTCCCCAACAATTTCTTTGAATACTCTTTCTAGACCTTTACCCTTCTCTTCCCCTTCTGAGACACCAATGAGTCTTAAATTTGGATGTTTTATCTATCATATCCCTGAGATCCATTTTGATTTTTTTCAATTTTTTTCCCATTCTTTCTTTTGTTCTTTCATTTTCTGTTCTGCAGTCTTCAAGGAGGCTGAGTTGTCGTTCAATGTCCTCTAATCTTGTATTATAAGTATCCAGAGTCTTTTTAATTTGGCCTGCAGTTTCTTTTGTTTCCATAAGATCTTCTATTTTTTTATTTACTCTTGCATTTCTTCTTTATGCTCTTCTAGGGTCTTCTTTATGTCCTTTATATCCTGTGCCATGCTCTTATTCATGTCCTTTATATCCTATGCCATGTTCTCATTGCCTGTCTGTAGTTCTTTGATTAATTGTGCCAAGTACTGTGTGTCTTCTGATCTTTTGATTTGGTTGTTTGGGTTTGGGTAATCCATATCACCTGGTTTTATCATATGCTTTAAGATTTTCTGTTGTTTTTGGCCTCTTGGCATTTGCTTTACTTGATCTCTAATTTGTCAGAACTGCAGCTTGGTGGCGTACACTTTCTCTAACTAACCAGCAGATGGTGTCCATGAGTCAACTATTCCCCTCAAGTCAGCTCTCCCCAAATTTGTCTTTGTGGTGTGTGGAGATCTGATTCTTGTGGGGTCCAATTGGTGCACCAAGTTTTGGTGTGTTTTTGGTGCTGTCCACCCTGAATGTGGGGCATGTGTCTGGGTGGTTAGGGAGGCAGGGCAGCTTTAATAATCAAACCTCCCAGGTGTTCCCAGAGATTTAAGGCTGTTGCAAGAGTCTAAGCCTTCATTTCAGTCTTGCCACAGATTGCCTCTGCCACTGACCCACAAGTCCTTGGTATTGGCGTAGGGTCCCTGGGGTTTCCAAGTGGTTCCCCTTCCCACCTGTGCTCTTCCAGGACCTCTGCTGATGGAGGGCTGTGCCACATCACAAGTGTGCGCCAGCCTCCAGGGAAGCCCTGGCTGCTGGGCCATGCAGGAGCACTCCCAGCCCGGTTGAATGGGACGCGTTAACTTCCCCCTTTACACACAGCTCCACCCTCCCAGCTCCGGGACAATCAGCCGTGGGTGTATTAAAGGCCACTGTCCACGGCCGATATTGTGGCATGTGCGCAGTGCTGCAGGAAAGACTCACCGTCACACTGGGCTTCTTGGCGTGGCTCTGGGCTGTGGGTCTGGCCCCAGGCAGGAGTGTCCCCCGCCCGCCAGGGAGATGGCTGCAAGTGGTGTGGTTTTTTTTCTCCTTTTGGCTCCCCTCTGCTCCCCTGGTCCTGAGACAATCAGCAGCAGGTGTGGGAAGGGGTATCCTCCACGCCAGACACCGAGGTGCTAGCCCAGCCCGCTCCTGCCATGCTTCACTGCACGGCTCTCCCCATTGTATCTGCAGCTGCTCCCAGGCTTTTTTTTTTTTAAAGAACTAGTCCATCTCCAAACACCAGCCCACCATTTCCCCACACCGCAGCACAGCCACCAGACTTTCAGCTGGCTCACTCACTCATTTCAGAATGCAGACTCCTGGTTTCACCAAATGCATGATCCCCGTGGATTTAGCAGTCCTTGTCTGGCTGGTGCTACACTGGAACTGGTGTTCTGGGTCACTTTCTGGTTTTTATCTAGTATTTTTCACAGAGTTGTTTTTTTGCCCTGTCTCACCTAGCCACCATCTTAGGTTCTCCTCCTCTAACTGTGGTTTTGATTTGCATTTCCCTAATAGCTAGTGGTTTTGAGCATCTTTCATGCACTTTTTGGCCATTTGTATTTCCTCTTTGCAAAAAATGTCTATTCAGAAAAGGATCTAAGATGGCAGCATAGAGAGGCAGGGAAGCTAGTTAGCCCCCTGGAACAACTAGTAAAAAACCAGGAACAACTAGTAAATAATCTGGAATAACTGCAGGGGTACAAACATGACTGTCCACTCATCATACACCAATTTGAATTGGGAGGAATGCCTGGGATTGCAGCATAAAATCTGTAAGTAAAAACTGCAGATCCAAGCCAGGAGACCCCTCCCCCCACAGCCTGAGCTGCAAAGCCTCATGGTGCTAGAGAGAAGCTCTCTCCCAGCAAGCAAATATAGCTCAGCTGAGCTCTGACTGGGGTTTTAATTAGCAAGTGTGAACTGCTCACTATTAGCTACAAATCCCCAACAAGCAAGCAGAGGCTTTGCGTGATGACTGACCTTGAGAGCCAGAGGGTTACCACAGACTAGCCCTGAAGGGGACTTTCTGTCCCTGTTTCTTCTCAGTATAGAAAGCCTCAGCCATTTTCAGTTCCGAGAACTCTGACCCAGACAAGGATGGAGATAGCACAGGCAGAGAGAGACCACTGAAATGCTAATGACCTCTCCCTAGGGGTTCTATCTTCTCTAAGAGGAAAGGGGTGGAACCCAGCTCTACTACCTGCCTTCCATTCAGAACCAGACCCCAGAGCCTGGGGGAAAATAACCACAGGACATACCTCCTTTCAGCAGTCTGGAATTATAGGCTAACAGGTGCCACCTGCTGGGCAGAAAAGTACAGTGACCTGAGGCACCACAGGGTGTACCAATTTTCTAAGACACACCCTCAGGGAAACTGGATACTGAATATTTCTTCCTTCTGGGATCTGAGCCCATTCTGGTCTGGGAAAACCTGACTGGGGTAACCAAGGAAACCATGCTCAGACAGCAGAAAACTGCAATCTACACTAAGAAAAATGAAGTTACAGCCCAGTCAAAGGAACAAACTTACACTTCAACTGAGATACAGGAATTGAAGCAACTAATAATAAGTCAATTCAAAAAGTTTAGAGAAGATATGGTGAAAGAGCTGAACCATATAATGAAAACATTGTGTATACATCAGGTAGAAGTTGAAAGTTCGAAAAACCAACTGGCAGAATCTATGGAAATGCAAGGCACAACACAAGAGATGAAAGACACAATGGAAACATACAACAGCAGATCTCAAGAGGCAGAAGAAAACACTCAGGAACTGGAGAACAAGACACCTGAAAGCCTACACACAAAAGAACAGATAGAGAAAAGAATGGAAAAATATGAGCAACATTTCCATGAACTTAAGGACAAAGTGAAAAGCAAAAATATACATGTCATTGGTTTCCCAGAAGAAGAAGAGAAGGCAAAAGGGGCAGAAGCAATAATAGAGGAAATAATCAGTGAAAATTTCCCATCTCTTATGAAAGACATAAAATTACAGATCCAAGAAGTGCAGCATACCCCAAACAGAATAGATCTGAATAGGCCTATGCCAAGACACTTAATAATCAGATTATCAAACATCAAAGATAAAGAGAGAATCCTGAAAGCAGCAAGAGAAAAGCGATCTGTCACATGCAAAGGAAGCCTGATAAGACTATGTGTGGATTTCTCAATAGAAACCATGGAGGCAAGAAGGAAGCGGGGTGATATATTTAAGGTACTGAAAGAGAAAAACCACCAACCAAGAATCCTATATCCAGCAAAACTATCCTTCAAATATGAGGGAGAGCTGAAAATATTCTTTGACAAACAGACAATGACAGAGTTTGTGAACAAGATGCCTGCTCTACAGGAAACACTAAAGGAAGCACTGCAGAGAGAAAGGAAAAGATAGGAGTGAGAGGTTTGGAAAACAATTTTGGGAGATAGTAGCACAGAAATGTCAGTACACTGAGCAAAAATGACTGTGAGTATGGTTGAAAGAGGAAGGCTGGGGCCATGTGGGACACCAGAACAAAAGATGAATGATAAAGACTGGGACTGTGTAACTCAGGGAAACCTAGGGTGCTCAATGATTGTAATAAAAGGTACAAATATGTTTTTGCATGAGGTAGAACAAATGAATGCCAACATTGCAAGGTGTTAAAAATAGGGTGGGATTGGGGGAAAAATACAATCAATGCAAACTAGAGAGTATAATTAACAGAAACTTTGTATTATGCTTCCTTTAATATAACAAAGACAATATACCAAAGCTAAATGCATATGGGGGGTGGGGAATAGGGGAAGGGTATGGGACTCCTGACATTGGTGATGTTGTCTGACTCTTTATTCTACTTTAGGTTAATACTATCTTTCCTTTTGTCATTTTCTAGCTATCAAGTTTTGTTTTTTTGTTCATTTGGTTTTTTTCTCTCTTTTTCTCTTTTCTTTTTCTTTTGCCTCTCTGCCTTCTTTGACTCTTCCTCTGTCTTTGTAGAAGAAATGGAGATGTCCTTATAGAGATAGTGGTGATGGTGCTGAATACATAAATATGTGGCTATAAAGGGAACCAATGATTGTTTACTTAGGACAGAATGTATGGTGTGTGAACAAAACCATCTTAAAAGAAATGGGTTGATGAAGAAATCTTGAGGGCACTATAGTGAGTGAAATAAGACAGACATATAAAGGCAAATATTGCAGGGTCTCATTGATATGAACTAATTATAATATGTAAATGCATAGATGTGAAATATAAGTTACCAGGATATAGAATGAGGCTAAAGAATGGGGAGCGGTTGCTTATTATGACCAGAATGTTCAACTACGGTGAACTTAAATGTTTGGAAGTGGAAAGGCATGATGGTAGCATGTGAGAATAACTAACAGTGAAGAAAGGTGTGTGAAGGTGATGGAAAGGGTAAGCTCAGAGTCATGTATGTCACCAGAAGGAAAGTTGGAGGTTAAAAAGATGGGAATGTATAAAACAGTGAATCTTGTGGTGGACAATGTCCATGATTAACTATACAAATATTAAAAATCTCTCTCACAAACTAGAACAAATGTATGACACTATAACTAGAAGTTAATAATAGAGAGGCATATATGGAAAAAATATATACCTATTGCAAACTATATACTACAGTTAGTAGTATTTTAACATTCTCTCATCAACAGTAACAAGTGTACTATACCAAAACTATGAATCAATAATGGAGGGGGGGGTGATTAGGGGTATGGGAGGATCTGAGTTTCCTTTTTTTGTCTTTATTTCTTTTTCGGAGTAATGAAAATGTTCTAAAAATTGAAAAAAAAAATTGTGTTGATGGATGCACAGCTGTATGATGGTACTGTAGGCAATTGATTGTGCACTTGAGATCTTTGGATAGTTGTATGGTATGTGAACAATCTCAATAACATATATATATATATATATATATATCGGATATGTGGTTCCCAAATATTTTCTCCCATTGAGTAGGCTGCTCTTTCACTTTCTTGACAAAGTCCTTTGAAGCACAGAAGTTTTTAATTTTGAGTAGTTCCCATTTATCTATTTTTTCTTTTGTTGCTTGTGCTTTGGGTGTAAAGTCTAAGAAAGCATTGCCTACCACAAGATCTTGCAGATTCTTCCCTACATTTTCTTCTAGGAGTTTTATGGTCCAGGCTCTTACATTTAGTTATTTGATCCATTTTGAGTTAATTTTGATATAAGGTATGAGATAGGGGTCCTCTTTCATTTTTTTGCATATGGATAGCCAGTTCACCCAGCACTATTTGTTGAAGTGACTATTCTATCTCAGTTGAGTGAACTTGGTAGTTTTCATATGTCATATCTTATTTTCCTCTCTCTTTTTACCCTTTTAGTTACCCTTGCTAGTAATCTTCATTTCTACACTCTCCTCGAAACATCTCTCCTCCCTTTTTCTTTCAGCCTGCAGAATTCTCTTTAGTATTTCTTGTAGTGTAGGTCTCTTGAGGAACTCTCTCAGTTGTCTGTTTATCTGTGAATATTCTAAGCTCTCCCTCATTTTTGAAGGACAGTTTTGCCAGGTAAATAATTCTTGGTTGGCAGTTTTTCTCTTTCAGTACCTTAAATATATCATACCACTGCCTTCTTGCCTCCATGGTTTTTGATGAGAAATCAACACTTAATCTTATTGATGAATCACTTTTCTCTTACTGCTTTCAGGATTCTCTATTGTTGGCATTTGACATCCTGATTAGTATGCTTCTCAGAATAGGTCTATGAGGATTTATTCTATTTGGAGTACATTGCACTTCTTGGACATGTATATTTATGTCTTTCATAAACATTGGGAAATTTGGGGCTATTTCCTCAAATATTATTTCTGGCCCTTTTCCCTTCTCTTCTCCTTCTAGGATACCCATGACACATATGTTGCATACTTCATGCTATCACTAAATTCCCTGAGATCCACTCAATTTTTTCCATCTTTATTCTATCTGTTCTTCTGTTTGTAAGATTTTGATTGTCCTATTTTTCTAGTTTGCCAATTCTTTTTTCTGCCTGTTCAAATATTCTCTTGTAGGCCTCCAGTGTATTTTTAATCTCTTCTATTGTGACTTTCATGGCCATAAATTCTGTTATGTTTCTTTTTAGACTTTCAGAGTCTTCTTTATGCTAATCTCATGTCTCCTTAATACACTTTTTCTCTTTAGCCATATTTTCCTTCATCTTCTTGAATTGATTTAGGAGATTTGTTGGAACATCATTGGTTAGTTGCATCAAATACTATGTCTCCTCTGAAGTTTTAATTTGTTCCTCTGACTGCACCATATTTTTCTGTTCCTTAGTGTAGCTTGTAATTTTTTGCTGGTGTCTAGGCATCTGATTATCTTGATGAATACACTCTGAATGACAGTTTCTCTCTCTTGCCTAGGGTTTTCTTGTTGATTGGCTTTGTGCTAAGGCACTTCTTTGACACTTGCGTCAACTTCTTCTAGTCCTTTGGAATTGCCTGTGTTCAACTGATCAGAATTTTTCAGCTCTTCTTCATCTGATTCTTGCTCTGGGTATGTGGTAAAATTTTTAAGATTGCACTATTTGTGCAATTGTTTCACCCCCAGCAGAAAGCTTGCTTTCTTCTGTTCCCTCTCTGGCAATCTTGATCTGTTCCATTTGGTTTTGCTTTGCCTCTGTAGTTATTTTTCTCTCCTTCCATTGTCTCTAGCTGCTTTTGCCTGGAGAGCAAATTCTGGGAAGAGGGTCACCCCAGAGAGGACTCTCCCAAGTCAGTATTTCCCAGCCAAAACAAGACCAGGGCCCACGAATGGGGCACAGACCAGTTCCAAAGAGCCTTGTGGGGAGGAGCAGGAAAGATGCCCAAAAGCCTTTTTGATGGTTCCCGAATGCTGCACTTTCCTGGTCTGCCCAGCAGAGCACACTCTTCATCAAACTGTTCCCTGCAGGCCTAAGGAGCTGGGATCCAGCCATCTAAATTCATTGATCAAAAGCCATGATTAGTTTGGCCTGCCCTCCCACCCCATTCTTGGGGAGGAGGAGTGAGTTATTCACAGTTCTTTACCACAGTTTCTCAGCTTCTTCATCTCACTCTTCCCTAGATGCTGTACAGTGCCCCCTAGCCTCCAGAACCCAAGAATAGTTGTTTCAGGCTGTTTCTGCCTGTCTACTAGCTGTTTTTGGAGGAGGAGTGAGTCTTGGAGCTCCCTTCTCTGCCCTCTTCCCCAGAAGTTTTGCAAGTGCCTTATTAAGGACGTGCTCCCAGAGGAAGCCAATAAGAAAGTAAGGGAAGCAGGTTGAGGAAAGGGAAGAAATCAAGAGAAGGTGTGATTTCATGTGATGTCCTAGACTCAGCCTGATGCCCAGAAGGAGCTCTGGAGTGTAAATTGCACCTCAGGTTGGGTTCCTCATGGAGACAAAGGAGCTGGTGTTTCTATTCCCTCACTAGTCCCAGTGGGGGTGGAGAGATGTAAACTCCAAGAGTCTTCCAACCAGTGCTAGAGCTGGTTTGTATGAGCCTGTGAGAGGCAATTATTTCCAACTACAAATTCAGTAAATTCAAGTAACATTGGTAGCTTGAAATTGACCTTAGTGGAAGTATTTAAACCATGGAAAATGATAAATGCTACAAATCAGGACTTTTTGTTTTTGTTGAGAGAGCCAGTTGTTAAACATTTACCAGCACACCACTGTTTCCAATTCTGTACAGATAAGGTGGCTCATGTGCCCAAAGATAATCTTCTGAAGGTCATAGGTACCAGTCATTAGCAGCAAAACATGCAGAAGCTGGGAGATGGGAACACAATGGGTAAAAGTTATGGATAGGGTGTGGGTGGGATACCAGCAGTGTTCATTACATCAGCACAAGTCTACTCTGCTTAAATATGGGCTATCCCTGAGTTATTTCTTCCCTGAGGAAACAACCAGACAAACATCTCAGGTTTGAGGTTAAGTCAAATAGTACCTCTGTTAGAGTCTCCATGATGAACTTGGAGGTTCAGAGAATGAAATCAACCCTGACCCCCAACCTCTGTCTGCTCCCCCAGATGCATCTATTCATGGACTTGGTGGCACTGAGGAAGAAGGGGGTCTTTCTTTTGAAAGCTCATGCATTTGTCTCTGCTTGGTCCCATTTGTGATTCTGTGTCTGACTGTGGACTTTACGTGAGAGCACCTTGTCCACTGACAAAGAGGACAAATAAAAATAAAGGTAATTTTCTTCCAGGGAGAAGAGAACAAAGAAGAATATGCAACCATTGCAGCCATTGACTTAACGACTGGTGACTAGCTTCATTTCCATGGAAACAGAGAGAGGAACAGGAAAAATAAAGGCTTTTTAGAATAATAGAAGGTTTTGTGTTTTCAGTTTTTTTTTTTTTAAATAAAGTCAGCAAGGTGCCTCCATTCTCTCAGCCCTGACCCCTACACTACTCTCTGGAGGAGCCAGTAGATAGCGGTGCTGAATGGCAAGAGGGCACCTGCCCACCCCACCAGACCTCCCCCACCAGCAAGGCAGCCTGAGCTGGCAGGACACCATACAATGTCATCCCTGAAGAGGGGGAGACAGTTTGAAAAAAAGCAATAACAATTACCACCAAAGAGAATAAAGCTTTATGTAAAGAGCTCACTGCTTTTTACATGTCCTACAGATTTTTTAAAAAATTATATATGTGCCTTCGAGATAAAGCAACATCCCTCAGTTGCATCAGCCCCACCCCCACCCCCTTTCCTGGGCACTTTCAGGGAGAGATGGTCAGAAAGGCTGGTGCTTGGGGCACTGGGTTCTATTTTACCTCTTGGCCTCACCTGGATGTGTACAGCATCTGTAGGTGCTCTGCCCCTTGGCATTAGCCTAGGCACATGAGATTCAGCCACAGGAGTAACCCCGGGAGCATCCAAGCAGCAGCATCTTAGGTCATATATCTGTTTCCTTTAATGCAAGATTGACTTAAAGAAATAATTTTAAGAGAAACGAATAGCCCTACAGCCCACACACAACTGCCATGGACAGAAAAGGTACAATTGAGAAAAAACAATGACAAGATAAGTGATGAGTGTCCTCCCTTTCCAGAAAGTCAAGTTTGCCTTGGTAACCATGACTCATAGTTGCCATGGTGATGAGTACAGTTGCTAAGGAAACCTAATTTTATAGGCAGAACCTGATAAACAAGTTCTACAGGGCTCTTAAGTTTGGGCCCATAGTTTTACTGAGCAAAGACGGTCTTCCTGGAGCAGGCACTGAGATTAGGATTCAGATACAAGTGATTTATGAAGGAAGTACTCCCTGGAGAAATTGACAGAGGAGTAGGGGTAGCAGGACAAGGAAGGGGAAGGTGAAGAATCAAAGCAAGGGTGTGAGCCAAGGTAATGTTCGAGTCTCAGCCTGATTCTGCAGGGAGCTCCAAGGGAAAAAAATTGCTCCTCAGAGTTTTTTAGGTCTGGAGGCAAGTGAGCTTGGCTTTATACTTCCACACCTGCCAGTCCTTGGCTAAGGGTCATACCCGGATGTAAACCTTCAGGCACTTCTGGCTCCAGTAACCCAAGGGCAGGCCATTAGGTGCATAGACCAGTAAAGGGAATCTGAGGGGATTCAAGAGGGACATCAACATCCACTATACTGAGGAGGTGGGTGTTTTTAAAAACTATGGCCAAGCTACTTGCTAAACAACACAAAAACAACCCTTTGGCCACTCACCTTCTCAAATAAATCAGCTTCCTTTAAGTCTTTCTCAGGTAGCAGAGCAGGGATTAGGGTAAGGCAAGTGAGGCACTTAACTCAGGGGCAAAATTGAAAGGGGCACCAAAAATGCGGCAATTCAGGTAAGTAGTATTTTAATGCAGTATTTTTAACAACCAAAATTAATGCCAAAAAGTCCCTGATGGACAAACTATCAATATTTCAGAGAAAGACAGGATCCAACCCCGCATTTTCACAATGATGCCTCACTTGCCTCACCTGAATCCTGTCTCTGGTTCTAATAGAACTTTATTTACAAAAAGTGGTGGCTGTTCTGTGGGCTAAACTTTGCTAATTTAATTTTTTTAATATGGTGTTAAAATATTTATCTATCCTGATTATTGAGTTTTTTAGCACCCCTTTAAATTTTGCACCTGAGGCTAAGGCATCACTTGCATCATGACAAGTAACAACTTCCTAAGAAGTGAGCAGCATACACTTATGACAACTACCCCTCCCCTCAACACACACACAAACACACTCTTAAATCCCTCCTCTTCCCCAATCTCCAACCCAGATTACTAATCCTTAGGGACTAAGGGTTTTTTGTTTGTTTGTTTTAAAAAAATGTTTTCTGTTCCACAAATAAGGGTGCAAATGCACTTTTTGCACATGTTTAAATCCTCCAGTCCTTGGATGGACTCCTCTCCTATCCTGGACATTCCTTCCTGGAAGGACTTAACCTTAATTAAGGTGACTAGCTCATCCCTGTTTGCCTATTACACTCCAGTAAAAGCACTGAAAGTTTGGCATCCAAGAAACCTCTCAGTCCCAGGCAACCAGGATGGTTGGTCACTCTACTTGTAATGTTTCTTGTGTAAAGAAGATTGTTCCTTTTCTTCTGATTCTGGACCCAGCAGGAGAGGTTCCCTTTCTATTACTGCTAAATAACAAGCCTCCTCAAACTTGGTGTTGTTAAACAACAAACATTATTATCAAGTTCATGGAGTTGATGGGTCAATTTGGACAGGACACAGCAGAGACAGTTTGTCTCTGTTCCACGATATCTGGAGCCTCAGTTGGGAAGACTCAAAGGCTGGGTGTGACTTGGCTGTTGGCTGGAACCTCAACTGGGCTGTCACCCAGAACTTCTTAGGAAGCTCAAATCAGCCCATGCAGACAGCTTGTTCCAAGAACAAGCATCCCAAGAGACTAAGGCAGAAGTGCAGAGCAGTTTTATGATCTAGCCTCAGAAACCACATAGTGTCACTTTCTCCATAGTCGACTGGTTGAGGCAGTCAAAAAGGTCCAGCCAGTTTCAAGGGAAAGGGACAGAGACTCCACCTTTTAATGGGGTGCCACAGCTGCAAAAGAGCATATGGGAAGAAAGACATTGTTTCAGTCGTCTTTGGAAATTACAGTCTGTCACAGTCACACAAGTAACTCCAAGGAAGTGAGAAGAAATGTGGGGAGACTCCCATGCTCAGCACAGCCTCCAACCTCCCTGAAGCTCCCGGACTGCTGCCCCATGGGGCTGCAAAGAGGCTCAGGGATGACGTTCTGGGAAGAGGAGGGGCCTGCAGTCTTGAGGGCCCCTAGGCCGGTCCTGGGCACTCGTGCAATGACATGGAGTGAATTATTCTGCTATGGAATGAGGATCCCCAGCCCCCAGGAGCTTCGATCCCTCCCTATACCTTCGCGAGGCCACCACTGCTGGCACAGAGCCTGTGCTCAAGGGAGTGAAGTGGAAGTATTTGTGAGTCCCACCCAAAAAAAGTGCCTACAGGAGTTTATGTACCAGGAGGAGGTGCCCTCCCTCTAACCTCCAGTTCACCATTGCCACCCACCCCATAGGAAGGACCACAGAACATCCAGCTACTGGCCATAGGAACTCCAGGCCCAGTTGCCTGGACCACTGGGTGAAGAGCTCCTTCCTAGAGTGCTTTCTGCCTTGGAAGGAGCAGAGGTTAAGGATCTTCTACCCCCAGCATGGCCTCTCTGGCTCCTCTGCCAAGCCCTAGTCTGTACCTAACTTCCAAATATTTGTAAAAACAAGATCACATGCCATTGAATAAAGATAATTGCAGGAAGAAGAAAAGCAATCAGAGGTTTAGGGACAAAATTGGTAGACATAGTTTTCAAGTTCACTGACAGTAAAAGCGTCCCAATCCTATCGTGTGGGGGTTTTCCAAGGCCATATTAAGATCCTTGAGGGCAATCTTAGAAATGAAATGTTCTGTATCTATAAAAACGTCAATACTTAGGGAACAGCACATGCTGTGTGACTCTGATTCTTCTGTTAAAACTTTAAAAGATGAAAGCCACTTTTCCTCAACCCACAATATGATAGAATAAAAGCCGACCAAAAGTAAAGAATGGGAAACAGACAAGCCGATCTCATTAATGGTTTCTGCAAATTAGGCCATTCAGAAAGACGAGCCATTTCTTAAAAGAATTAGTACTACTACCAATCAATCTTTCAAGGGAAATTTGTATTTCCATTTTCTTCCCCATACTCAAATGTAAATCAATGGTCTTGGGTGTGCATTTTGTTGCTGTTGTTGGCATTATCAGACTATCTTTAAAGGCCTCCTAAAAATGAGCTTCTTGCTCTTCTTGTATTTGATTCAGACTTCCTTAAAATGGCTAAATTTTCATAAAAGAATAAATGAACATCCAATCCTACAATGGATTGAAGTGAGTTCAATTAAAGTTTCTCCCAGTTCTGCTTCTTAGAATGGGGCTTCACTGAGTTAATAGCATATGTGATGATAGATGAGAAATAGGACCACAGATTTTTCCCCTCCCAGCATTTATGCCCCTGAAAGGTATGTTGCAGATCCTTGTATACACAGACGGAGTCTAATTTTCCACTTGTTGAGGCTGGATTGGCCATATGACTTGATTCAGCCAACGGGGCACTAACATTTGTGACACAAAGAGACACTTCAGAAGGATTTGTGCACTGTGGCTACTCTTGAAAATCTACCACCTCTATGTGCACAAGCTCAGGCCTGAAAAACACGTGGCCCAATCACCCCATCACCATAGCTACAGCTAACAAACCCCAGAAGTAGAGCCACTAGATGACTGGGAGCCAACTATAGATGTATGAATGAGCCAAGCTGAAAATAACAGAAAAACTGCCCAACTGAGCTCAGCCCCAATTACCAAACCACAGAACTGTAAGCTAAATTAAACATCAGTGTGCTAAGTAACTATGTTTTGGGGTGGTTTGTTAGGCACCAATGCACCTAGACTCTCGGGCTTTTTATTTTCCTTTAAATCTAGAGAATGATTTTCTTAGTCAGAGAGGTAACAAAGGGCACATGTATCAAATAATATTAGCATTCACTTAATCTTATGATTAATATTATGATTAATATTAGCATTCACTTAATCTTATGATTCATATAATTGCCATCACCTTTGATTTTTAAAACATATTTTCCTCTTACCTCCTCCTGTGACAACACTGTGTGTTAGTAGGGGTTAGGTTAAATGAAGGGCGTGACGGGTGGTTGAGGGGCAGAAAATGAAACTGGGTACTTTCAAGCTCGGTTTCCACCTAACACTGGAGGCCACAGCAGCCAAGTGGCTGAAACTCCCCACACTCACAGCTACTGAGCCTGAAGGTTTCAAAGCTCCTCCCTGTGGCCATGATCCTGGTAGTACTGCCTACACTGTCTGCTCTCCTGTGCCCCTTCCCCTAACAAGTCTTCATTACAGCAACATAAGGGCAATAGCCAGGGCCAGCTTCATGGGCATGCCACCAGTGCACTGCATGGAGCCATGCACTCAGAAGGATACACTGTGCAGAAAAGAGTTACCATAGCAGGCCTGATGGCTTATCTTCAGAAAGGGCTGCTTACGAGGTTGGCCCTTGGCTAGAATTTAAGAATTTGGATTTCTGGAAGGTTCCCATCACTACCAGAACTGATAAGAATGGCTCACAGTGGCAAAACTATTTATACAAACAATGTGGTTTATGCTGAGCACTTTCTTTCCTTCTGGGAGTCTGGGATTTATTTAGGTATGTGACAACCAGGAGAGGTCTATGTGACTAGCCACCAATAAAAGAACTAGGCACTGAGGAACTGTTGGAGGTTAAATTATTTACCCCAGAAAAACATGCTTAACCTTAATCCATTCCTGTAGGTGTGAATCATTGTGAATAGGACCTTTTGACGATCTTATTTTTAGTTAAGGTGGGGCCAACTGAATCAGATGGGTTTTTTTTTTAATTTGTTTGTTAGAGAAGTTGTAGGTTTACAGAAAAATCATGCAGAAAATGCAGAGTTCCCATATAACCCCTCTAATACTAACACTTTGCATTAGTGTGGTACCTTTGTCACAATTGATGAAAGAATAGTATTATAATTGTACTATTAGCTATAGTCTATGGTTTACATTAGAGTTCCCTGTTGTACAGTCATCTTTTTTTTAAAAAAAATTGTATGCTAGTAACATATATATGACATAACATTTTCCCTTTTATCCACATTCAAATTTATAATTCAGTTCTATTAATTGCATTCACAATGATGTGCTACCATAGAAACTCTGTACAAATATAAGCATTAACTCCCATTCCCTACCCCCCACTCAGCCCCTGGTAACCTCTATTCTAGTTTCTAACTCTGAATTTGTCTTCAAAGTTCATCCATGTTGTTGCATGTATCAGAACTTCATTCCTTTTTATGCTGAATAATATTTCATCGTATGTATATAACACATTTTGTTTATCCATTAATTGGTCAATAGATACATGGGTTGCTTCCATCTTTTGGCAATTGTGAATCATACCACTGTGAACA
Organism: Choloepus didactylus; assembly: GCF_015220235.1. Classification (NCBI taxonomy): domain Eukaryota; kingdom Metazoa; phylum Chordata; class Mammalia; order Pilosa; family Megalonychidae; genus Choloepus; species Choloepus didactylus. The sequence continues at coordinate 45,987,045 of NC_051334.1, read as the reverse complement.
TAGGTGTGCAAATGTCTGATCGAGTCCCTGCTTTCAATTCTTCTGGGATTGTTGGGTCATACAGTCATTCTATACTTAACTTTCTGAGGAAGTGCCAAACTGTCCTCCACAGCTCTGCACAATTTTACATCCCCATCAACAATGAATAAGCATTCATATTTCTTCACATCCTCTCCAACACTTGTAATTTTCCATTTTTTAAGGGTAGCAACTCTAGTGGGTGTGAAATGGTATCTCATTGTAGTTTTGATTTGCATTTCTGTAATGGTTAATGATATTTAACATCTTTTCATGTGCTTTTTATATCTTCTTTGGAGAAATGTCTATTAATATCTTTTGCTCATTTTGTAATTGGATTGTTTGTCTTTCTGTTGTTGCACTGTAGGATTTCTTTATGTACCCTAAATATTAAATCTCTATTGGTCATGTGGCTTCAAACATTTTCCCCCATTCTGTAGGTTTTCTTTTTATTTTCATGATAAAGTCCTTTGATGCATAAAAGTTTTTAGTTTTGATGAGGTCTTATTTATTTTTTCTTGTTTTGCTCATGTTTTGGGTTTAAAGTCTAAGAAACCATTGCCTAACACATGGCCTGAAGGTGTTTCTCTATTTTTTCTTCTAGGAGTTTTATCATTCTAGTACTTATATTTAGGTCTTTGATCCATTTTGAGTTGATTTTTGTGTGAGTCCTCCAACTTCATTCTTGTTTTTCAGGATGGCTTTGGCTAATCGGGGCCACTTACCCTTCCATATACATTTGATGATTGGTTTTTCTATTTCTGCAGAGAAGGCTGTTGGAATTTTTATTGGGATTGCATCGAATCTTTAAATCATTTTGGGTAGAACTGACATTTTTACATTATTTAGTCTTCCAATCCATGAACATGGAAGATCCTTCCATTTATTTATGACATCTTTGATTTCTTTTAGCAATGTTTTGTAGTTTTCTGAATACAATTCCTTTGAATCCTTGGTTAGATTTATTCATAGATATTTGATTGTTTTATTTGCTATTGTAAATGGAAATTTTTTTCTTCAGATTGTTCATTACTACTGTACATATATACTTTTGATTTCTGCATGTTAATCTTGTACCATACCACTTTGCTGAATTCATTTATTAGTTATAGTAACTTTGTTGTGGATTTTTCAGGATTTTTTGTATATAGTATCATATCATCTGCAAATATGGAAAAGATCACTTCTTCCTTTCCAATGTGGATGCCCTTTATTTATATCTCTTGCCTTACTCTTCTGGCTAGTACTTCTAGCACAATGTTGAATAACCGTGGTGACATTGAACATCCTTGTCTTGTTCCTGATCTTAGAGGGAAAACTTTCAGTCATTCACCATTGAGTATGACATCAGTGGTGTGTTTTTCATATAAGAATTTTATCATTTTGAGCAAGTTTCCTTCCATTCTTTGTTTTCTAAGTGTTTTTTTTTTTAATCAAGAAAGGGTGCTATATTTTGTCAAATGCCTTTTAAGCATCAATTGAGATGATCTTGTGTTTTTCCCCATTTTGTTAATGTGGTGTATTACATTAGTTGATTTTCTTGTGTTGGACCAACCTTGCATACCTGGGATAAGTCCCACTTGATCATTGTGTATAATATAATTACTCTAATGTGCCATTGGATTCAGTCTGCTAGTATTTTGTTGAGGATTTTTGCATCTATATTCATAAGGGATATTGGCCCATAGTTTTCTTTACTTGTGGTATCTTTATCTGGCTTTGGTATTAGGGTGATGCTGGCTTCATAGAATGAGTTAGTGTTCCCACCTCTTCAATTTTTTGGAAGAGATTGAGCAGGATTGATGTTAATTTTTCTTGGAATGCTTGTTAAAATTTACCTATGAAGACATGTGGTCTTGGGTTTTTCTTTGTTGGGAGGCTTTTGATCAGTGATTCTATCTCATTACTTGCTTTTGCTTTGTTGAGATATTCTATTTCTTCTTGAGTCAGTGCATGTAGTTTGTGTGTTGCGAGGAATTTGTCCATGTTATCTAATTTCTTGGTGTACTGTTGTTCACAGTTATCCTCAAATCCTTTTTATTTCTGTGGGATCAGTAGTAATGTTCCCCTTTCATTTTTGGTTTTAGTTATTTGCATCCTCTCTTTTTTTCTTTGTCAGTCTAGCTAAAGGACTGTTGATTTTATTGATCTTTTCAAAGAACCAACTTTTGTTTTCATTGATTCTATTATTTTTCAGTTCTCTATTTCATTTATCTTCACTCTAATTTTTTATTTCCTTCCTTCTGCTCTCTTTGGGTTTAGTGTGCTCTTCTTTTACTAGATCTTCCGGTTTTCAGGTTAGGTCTCTGATTTGAAGTCTTTCTTCTTTTTTAATGTAAGCATTTAGAGCTATAAATTTTTCTCTTAGCACTGCCTTTGCAGCATTCACAGTTTTCATATGTTGCTTTTTATTTTCATTCACATCAGGATATTTCTTAATTTCCCTTGTGATCTCTTCTTTGACTCATTGTTTGTTGAAGAACACAGTGTTCAATTTCCATGTATTTGTGAACTTTCCATTTCTCCCTCTGTTATTGATTTCTAACTTCATTCCATTTTTGTCAGAGAAGTTACGTTGTATGATTCCAATATTTTGAATTTACTGATACTGGTTTTGTGACCTAAGATATGTTCTCTGCTTGAAAATGGTCCATGTGTACTGGAGAAGAATGTGTATTCTGCTGCTGGTGGGTGAAGTATTTGATATATGTCTGTTAAGTCTTCTATTTCCTTATTTATCTTCTGTCTAGATGTTCTATCCATTATTGAATATGGTGTATTGAAGTCTCCTACCATTAATGTAGAACTGTATATTTCTCCTTTCAAATCAGTCAATTTTTACTTGATATATTTTGGGGTTTTGCCACAGAAGCATATATATTTATAAATAGTTTGTCTTCTTGTTGAATTGACCCATTTATCAGTATATAATGACCTTCTTTGTCCCTCATAATAGTTTTTTACTTATTCTATCTGATATTAGTACAGCTACCTCAGCTCTCTTTTGCTTACTATTTTCATGGTATATATATTTTTCTATCCTTTCACTTTCAACTTACTTGTGTCTTTGAATTTAAGGTGACTGCCTTATAAACAACTTATTATTGGGTCATGCTTTTCTTTTTTACCCAATATGTCAATCTCTGCCTTTTGACTGGAGGGTTTAATCAATTTACCTTTAAAGTAACTACCAATAATGCAGGACTCTCTTCTGCTATTTTGCTATTTGGTCTTTGTAAGTCTTAAACCTTTTTGACCCTTGGTTCTTCCATTAATGTCTACTTTCATACTTATTTGATATATTTTTTGTATTGTACATTTTAAGTCCCTTCTCATTTCTTTCTGAATATATTTTTCATATATTTTCTTTATGGTTGCCATGGGTTAAAACTTAACATCCTAAATGGATGACAATCATATTTGATTTGATTCCAACTTAACTACAATAGCATACACATGTGCTATTCCTATAACCCTCTGTCCCCCATCTTTTTGTTGTATTTGTTAAACAATATATTCTTATGCAATTGTTCCAGTTTGCTAATGCTGCCAGAATGCAAAACACCAGAAATGGATTGGCTTTTATAAAAGGGGGTTTATTTGGTTACACAGTTACAGTCTTAAGGCCATAAAATGTCCAAGGTAACATGTCAACAATCGGGTACCTTCACTGGAGGATGGCCAATGGTGTCCAGAAAACCTCTGTTAGCTGGGAAGGCACGTGGCTAGTGTCTACTCCAAAGTTCTGGGTTCGAAATGGCTTTCTCCCAGGACGTTCCTCTCTAGGCTGCAGTTCCTCAAAAACGTCACTCTCAGTTGCTCTTGGGGTGCTTGTCTTCTCTTAGCTTCTCTGGAGCAAGAGTCTGCTTTCAATGGCCATCTTTAAACTGTCTCTCATCAGCAGCCCTTCTCTTCCCAGCTCCTGTGCATTCTTCACAGTGCCCCTCTTGGCTGTGGCAAACTCACTCTTTCTGTCTGAACTTATATAGTGCTCCAGTAATTTAATTCAGACCCACCCTGAATGGGTGGGGCAACACCTCCATGGAAATTATCCAACCAAAGGTCTTGTCCACAGTTGATTGAATCACATTTCCATGGAAACACCCAAAGGATTCCAAAATCTAATCAACACTAATATGTCTGCCCACACAAGATTGCATCAGAGATAATGGCGTTTTGGGGGACATAATACATCAAACTGGCACAACAATGTATATTCAAAACCACAGCTTTATCTCTACTTTTTATGCATTTGCATTTTAGAACCTGTAAGAAGTAGAGTTACATACTGCAAAATATAATACAATAGTACTGGCATTTATAACCATATTATAATTACCCATATGGTTACCTTTACTGGAAGTCTTTATTTCTTTATTTCTTTGTGCCTTTTCAATCTACTATCTAGTGTCCTTTCTTTTCAGTCTGATGAACTCCCTTTAGCATTGCTGGTAGGTAAGGTCTAGTGATGTTGAACTCCCTCAGCTTTTTTTTAAATATAGCCCTCATTTTTGAAAGAAAGTCTTGCTAGATATGGAATTCTTGGGTGGCATTGTTTTCTTGCAGCACTTTAAATATTTTGAACCACTGCCTTCTTGCCTCCATGATTTCTGATGAGAAATCTACACTTAACATTATTAAGAGTACCTTGTTCATAACTCATTGCTTTTCTCTTGCAGCTTTCAGAACTCTCTCCTGCTTGGCATAGGATAGTTTGATTACTATGTGTCTGGGTGTGTTTCTCTTTGAGTTTACCCTGTTTGGAATTCACTGGGCTTCTTGAATGTGCATATTCATGTCTTTCATTAAAACAGGAAGTTTTCTGCCATTGTTTCTTTGAATATTCCTTCTGCACCTTTCTCTCTTTCTTCTTCTTCTAGAACTCCCACAATACATATATTAGTATGTTTGATGGTGTCCCACAGGTCACTTAGGCTTTATTCACTTTTTTCAATTCCCTCTTCTTTGTGCTTCTCAGCCTGAATCATTTCAATTGTCATGCTTTGAAATCATTCAGTGATTTCATTTCTTTTCTTTCTTCTGTCATCTCCATTTTGCTGTTGAAATCTTCTAGGGAATTTTTCATTTTAGTTATTGTAGCCTTCAACTCCATTATTTCTATTTGGTTTTCATTGAAAATCTCAAAGAGATTCCCCTATTTTTCATTCATTGTTTTCTTCATAGTGTTTAGTTCTTTCTCCATGTTTTCCTTTATCTTCTTGAGCATACTGAGGATCATTTTTTTAAAGTCTTTGTCTGGTATGGCAAGGGTCTGATTTTCTTCATTGACAGTTTCTGGAGTTTTATCTTGTTCCTTTGGATGGGCCTTGTTTTCCTGTTCTTTGTTTGTCTTGTAATCTTTGTTGCACACTGTACATTTTAATATTTTAAAGTCTTAACTCTGGGATTTAGTCCCTGAGATGTCTGTTCCTTAAGTTGATACTCAGATAGAGATATGACAGAGATTTTCTTACATGCCAGAAATTAACCAAAAAAAAAAAAAAAAAAAAGCAAAATGCACCTTTCACAGCCTTTGCTAATTGACTCTGCTTTGGCTGGCGGTCTCCTTCAGAGCTTAGTCCATCTGTCATGAAGATCAGCCTAAGGTGATTGCAATGTGCAGGGTCTTTTCTGTGTTATCTTATCCTGCATTGAGCATGAAACCTGCTTCCTCTCCTGAGTCTGTGCTTGTTTGTGCCTTTAGAAATATCCCCATTTAGTTTACAGATGTTTGAATGCCCCCTATACTCACTTTGACTTTCACTCCCTCTTGGGTCTCTAATGTGTGACTTAATGCAGGTAGTCCTTTGCCCAGGCCACTTTGACTTAATTGCTTCTTACACTGCTTTAGCTGTCTGCAAGATGCTTCGCTGCCATCAGGACAAATTCTGGGTGGGCAAGCCCCAGACAAGTTTCCTGGTTCAGTCTTTCATATTTTCAGTTGATAGATTGGAACTGACATACAGGCATCCCAGTATGTGCATAGGGATTAGTCTGCTCCCTCTGGAACAGGGCCAGGGACCCAGAAAAGGAGTGAAGGCTGCTTCCATGACATGCTGGGGAGAGGTTAGGAGAAGGGTTGCCAGAAGTTTCTCCTATGACTTTTGAACCTGTGTTTTCTTGATTAGGCTCTTGCTCAGTTACTGTAGCCCTTTAACTATTTTCTATAGTTTTGAGGAAGGGTAATGTCTTTAAAATTTCTCTGCCACTTTTGCCTGAGGGGGGTTGGAATAATGGCTACCCTTAGACCTGGCCCTCAATATCCAAAGTAGCTGATCAAAAGCTGTGATAGTTTGGCTATATAGTCCCTATAGTTTGGTGGACTAGTTTTTTATATCTCACCTTGACACCAGCAAGCTGCACTAGGATCCTGAGCTGTAGTTCCCACTGCTGCCTGCTGTGAAGCGGGGGGATGAGGGATGGTAGCTGCTGTATGGAGGGTGAAATTCACCAGTATTTGCCACAATTTACCAGCCTCTTCCTCCAGCTCTTCCTTGGATGCTGTACAGTGTTCCACCAAACTCTGGAGTTTCAAAATAGTTGATCCAGACACTTCCTGCCAATTAAATAGTTGTTTTTGTGGAAGGATTGATCTCTGGAACTTCCTACTCCTCCATCTTCCCACAGTCCTTCAGTTTGAGCTTTAATCCAGATTACTGGAATCTTTTATAAGTAGAATGAAATTCAGATGTAGAGGGAAAAAAAAACCACAGGACGAAGCTGAAAGTCAATGGAACCCAGAGGAGAAAGGAGAAGGCATTGTTATGTGCATCACCATGTGACAGAAAACCCAAGGACCAAGGATTGCTGGCAGCCAGCCCCAGAATGTCACAATCTACTGTGAGAAAGGATCATTCTGCTGATGCTTCGATTTTGGACTTTTCTTGCCTCAAAGCCATGAGCCATTAAATCCTATTGTTTAAGCCAAACCATTGTGTGGCATTTGTTTTAGCAGCTAGGAAACTAAAATAGTTACTAAGGAGCCTCCCTGGTTGGCAACATTTCATGTGTATTGTCACAACTTTTTGCTGGGTAATTAAGTGCATCTTGTGTGATTCCACTGGGATAGTACCCTTGGAAGCTTATGACTGTTTTTCTCTAGACTTCTCCCCATGAGCCTTTTCCTTTTGCTGAGTGTCCTTTGCATCGTTTTGCTATATAAATCACAGTCCTGAGTACAACTATAAGCTGAATCCTATCAGTCCTCCTAGGGAATCACCAAACTTAGGGGTGGTCTTGAGGACCCCTGACCCAGCCCTGTACTTAGAGTTTAAAGCTCTGGGGTCACCATCTTGAAATTTTAAATAATTTTATCTTTGAATTTGTATCTTGTAAGTGAATTCTGATAGGCAAATAGAGCATGCTCCAGGGGCTTAGCATCTTGGCTCACATATATTCCCATACCCAGTGCCTGCCCATCTCCCAGGGATAGGTTCTTGGCCACCCTCTTCCTTGTCCCTGGCACACAAGATGGTGGACCCATGGGAATGAGAGATGTCTGGATCAATTTCCCTACCCCTGACATCCTGCACATCAGTTTGGCAGCTGGTGAAAGGGGAAACCCTGTAGCCTGTAAGAAATGAACACCCAGTCTCAGGGCGGAACTTCAAGATGCCTGCAAGGGTCTGCACTTGCTTCACAAGTATTCCTATGCTTGAGGGAGCATGACATTAAATAGCAAATAAAAACATGACAGATGCAACCTAAAATTACATTCACAATGTTGTGCTACCATCACCAGCATCCATTTCCAAAACTTTTCCATCAACCCAAATAGAAACTCTATATATTTTAAGTATGTTACTGGAATAAAAATGTTTAAAGAGGATCCATAGAACTGCACAACACAGTGAACCTTAAGTTAAATCATAGACTATAGTTAACAGTACAATTATGAAAATATGCTTTCATCATTTGTAACTAATGTTCCACACTAGTGCAAGGCTTTCATAATAGGGTGGTAAATGGGAACCCTGTATTTTATGCATGATTTTTCTATAAACCCACAACTTCTTTAATAATAATAATAAACCATGACAGGTAGAAAGAGTCCATGAAAGGAAAAAAAAAAGCTTTATACTTCAGTATGTTTAATGGCACTTTTTCCCACTTTTTGAACAAGGAGCCCCACATTTTCATTTTGCACTAGACCCTGATAATAATGTAGCCAGCTCTTACAACTGAATATGGTGAGCTCTTTGCACTTAATCTGAATCATTCCACTTCATTTCCACAACTGTCTTCATGCTTTTTGACTGATATCCTAGAATTGGGTTTTTCAACTTTTTCAACCATGACTCTGACTCTGAGTATGAAATATATTTTACATTATGACCCAGACATATAAATGATGCAAAAATTTCACTAAAATATACTCATTCTTATTAATTTCACATGAAAATTTTAAAAACTGGGGGAGGTGATGGGTGAGTAATGTGTTTGATGAAGCCAAGAACAAGGGGATATGGGGATGCATATCTGTAGCACTGTGGAACCTGCTTCTAGACTAGCTTTTTTAAAAGCTGATCACAAACTAAACTGATTTCATAGCACACCACTAATGGGTCACTTTCTGCAATTTGAAAAACACTATTCTAATGTCCCTATCTCTGACCCTAATGTCATGCAAAATATTATTAGTTCCACAGAAAAAGAGTTTCATGGTCAATAAACGTAGGAAGCATTACATGTTTATTACCTTCCCAGAAATTCACAAGCATATTACCATTTTATTGTCATTGAGAAATCCTATAATAGAAAGATATGTACATAAATTTTATCCAATCTTTATCAGCCAGAAGTATATAATCCTTCCTGTGTAGATGTTGGGACAAAGAGAAAATAAAAACACAATATGTGGATCTTTAAAAGGAGTAAAAACAGCACTGTGCCTCAGATTTCATGGAATGGGGAAAAATTTTCCTCAGATGTAAATTCATAACCTTAGATTTTATTATTTAAAAATGGATTTTAAAACATTAAAGATTTATTTCAAGAAGTTTATCAATGGACAGTAAAACAAACCTAGGAAAATTAGGAGATAGAAATAATATAAAGTCATTAAAAATTACTTAAAAACAAGGAAAATAGAATTGGTATTCTAAAAAATGACCAAACTTGGCCAAATACAATTTTAAGAAGAGAGAAAATACAAATAAATGGAAGCATTAGGCACAAAAATCAATCATGTTCCTATAAACTAGCAAAGAACAATCTGAAGAGGAAATTAAGAAAACAATTCCATTTACAGTAGCATCCAAAAGAATAAAATATCTAGGAATAAATTTAACTAAGGATTCAAAAGACTTGCATACTGAAAACTACAAAACACTGCTGAAAGAAATTTAAAAAGACCTAAATAAATGGCAAGACATCCCAGGCTCATGGATTGAACAAGTTAATATTGTTAGTATGTCTATATTACACAAAGCAACATGCAAATTCAATGCAATCCCTATTAAAATTCCAGCAGCCTTTTTGGGGGGTTTTCTGGGGGAGCTGGGGGAAGCCATCCAAATTTATTCTCCAACAGACAAAGCATCAGTAGGTAAAATGACAGGGATTTCTCCATAGATCATACATTCACAAGGCATGATTAGCTTGACAGTGAGAAAGCCTCTGGTGTGTTCTCTGTAACGGTATCTACTTCATGGTGTAAACAGGTAATATTATTATGTTCACTTACAGTTCCAGAAGTAAAGGCACAACTTGGCCTTTTCCTAAAAAATTTCCTAAAAAAATGTCAGGTGCAATGACTAAGAGACAAATTTTTGGTAACAGTCTTGATCCAAATTTCAATTGTGGGCCTTTCACATAGAGGGGAAAGATTTCTCTGCCCCAGAAGTTTGGGTATTTCTTTCTCCCTCCTTGTTAAACCAGCAGAGAAATGTTTCATCATTTGCTTAATATTATTATATGCACAAAAGGGAATTTTTTTAAAAATTCACAAAAACACCTCGACTGTCCAGCTGCTGTCACCAATACATCAACTCTAAGGTTTAGGACAGGGTCTAGGAACAGTTCAGCAATCATAAAATAGGAAAATAGAGACTGTGGCTACAAAAATAAAAAATAAATGAGGTAGATAAATTAAAGCTTTCACACCCAGGACTTGCCAGTTCCAATTTCATAGCCTTCATGCAATATCAGGGAAAAAAAATCTTCATAATTACTTGACATTAGTCACCAAGGAAATTTTTTAAAATTAGTAATGTGAACCTGTAACAAGGAACATGCTCTTCCATAAGAATTTCTTCTCAAGAAGGAAAACTCAGTTCTTCAAGAGAGTAGGCACTAGTGAACAAAATTTAGTCACCTGAGATCCCCTGCTTACCTGCCCACCTTCCCCCACTTCTGGTGTTCAGGAAGAAGAAGGCATCTGGAAAGTATGGGAGTAAATTGGCACTCTTGGGGCTCCAACTGAACTGTGCTTAAATAAGCAGCAATATACACACTGATTCCCTAAGGACTAAAACAAGTCCATTTGAGGGCATTCTACTTATTTACGGTTCTAAGGTTGAAAGAATTTTGTAATTTTACAACCTTAGTCTAAAAGAAAAGCACATTCAAAAAGAAAAAAACATGGATGTGGACTGGGGGTTATACAAAACAGGTCCCTAAAAAGACAACAGATCTTGCCAATTCACCCACATTAACAGTTACCATGTAAAGATACAGCACCCCGCACACACACACACACACACACACACTTAGGTTAAGTAGTTGTCTATTCCACTGTTGCTTCAATAAATTCCAGTTGTTCCACCTTGAAAGAGGTGACAGTCTTTGGAAATTGTAAATCTAGGTTGTAAAAAGTTTCTATGTGCAGTCTGTTGCAAGTAACAAAGCTACATTGCAAGATCCACTTCTTTCCAAAATGAAAAAAAAAAAAACAAAAATCTAAATCTATTCTGTATTTTTTTGGATTCTCTCTCTCTCTCTCTCTCTCTCTCTCTCTCTCTCTCTCTCTCTCTCTCTTGTTTTCTTCTGTTTTTGCAAAGCAGCATAGCAACATCATGATTGTAGGACTGCCTGAGGTTGTGGCCACAACTCACAACTGTAAACCATAACTGTGATTTGCACATCAGTAAGGAAAAAATAAAACCAAACACAGAAGACAGGTAGATTCTTTATAAAAAACAAAAACAAACAAAAACAAACAAACAAAAACACCGTACAGATGCTAGAGATTTCACTTCACCTGCCTGCACTTCTTCATCGCGAATTCTCCCTTTTGCTTAGCTGACCATAATCTTGTTTTCTTCCAGGAAGTGAGGGAACTGGTGTTTGGGAACACTGTCGGCAGCATCTGGCTTTTCCACATCAGCACTGATACCTGCCTGGGAGCCAGCCATCTTGGAGACGGTGGCTTTACTCACGAAGGAGCTGGCGCCCAGGGACACCAGGAAGCAGGGATGCCACCACTGCAGCCCTGGATCACCGAGATCTCATTAGTTTTCATGGCCAGGTCGCCGTTGAGCATGGCGGTGTACTGGTTCCACGCCACGGGGTCCACGATTGCCGAAAGCCCCAGGACGTCCCTGGGAAACATTTCAGAGATCCTCTTTCCGTCCGAGCCCAATAGAGCCATGGTGTTCTCAATGGCCAGCCTCCTGCCCCAGCGTGCCAAATTATTGTTTGCCCCGTGTGTCACATAGTGGATCTTCAAGTTGCCTTTGGTGGTTAAAGCTCACCCACATATACTGCATACAAAAGGCTTCTCTCCAGTGTGAGTCCTCTCGTGACTCTGCAGAGCGCTCACGGACGAGAAGTTCTTCCCATAGCGCATGCAGCCATGTTCCTGCCAACGTGGCTGAAGCACTAGTAAAGGTGTCATACCTGGGCACAGGGTTGAGGGTCTGACAAACGCGCCAGGAAATTCAACTTTGATGTGGGTTGGTTGCGCTCAAACAAACGTTGGTGGGATACTGCTCCGACCTTCCGTCTCAGGGCGGCTGCTCTCGATGCTCCCTGCTTTGCCTCCAGCATCGGGGACTTGGACTTGATGCTTTCTGCTTGGCTATTGGCCAGAGAGAGTGCCTGGAAGGACATGATTTCCAGGCTTCCCGACTTCTGCCCTGATACTCTTGGTCTCCCATCCCTGAAGACCAGTCTTTGATCAAGCCATCGCTCTCCACTGAACCATTTTCCAGGCTGCTCTGCCTCTGCAGGTCAGGAGGGGCATGCTCCACTTTCCCAGGGGCATCCGAGGACACCATCAGGGTGAATCCCAGAGTTGGTGACGCCGAGTGGATGTTGGGAAGAGGTGTAGGGACCTTCGAGGAGCTACTGGGAGCATCCTGGGAGCTGACTTCATCTACATCAATGCTTTCAACGACATCATCATGGCAAATGGCACTTCCACTACCATTCTCACCGACCATCATTGGCTCTGTACCCGTAAAGTCACAAGCACTCTCCGGCAGTGGGGTGTTAGGAATCTGATGACCCATGCGCATATGAGTATGCTATTGCAACAAGATGGTGTTAGTGAACTTCTTCTGGCAGATAGGGCACAAATGCTGCATCTTTATTGGCATGTTGGTTCAGCGAAACCCAAGATGGGTCTTCAGATTGCCTTTGGTCAAGAAGGCATGGCCACAGATTTTGCTCTGGAAGGGTCTTTCCCTGGTGTGGGTGCAGTAATGCATTTTGAGGGAAACTTGGCAGCTTAGGACAGGGTGGCAGATCAGACATTCATTGGGGTCGGTGGTGGCCTTGTCAATGTTCTCCACCAGCTGCTGCAATTTCAGTCTCTGACCCTGGCTCAGGGGTCCCACTCCCTTGGAAGCCACCAACCCTTGGGGAACTATGATTTGGCCCCACCCCAGGTGGCTCCCCACTCACATTCTGGGGAGGGCCCAGGTGGCAGGTCATTGGGCAACAAGCCACCCCTGAGGTCCTTGGGGTTAGTCCCAGAAGATTCTGAGGTAACCCTACAAAGGGGGTTCCATTACCAGGACAGGATTGCTATCTAAAGAGATGCTGGATTCATCTATAAGTACAGGTAGAAAGAGTGCAAAGAGGGTGCCATTGCCTGCCACCATTTCATCCTGGAACTTGGCAAACAGCTGGGGGTTTGCCTTCACCTGCGGATGTCAATGAAAGTGCACTTTAAGGTTGTCCTTGGTGGTGAAACAGTGGCCACAGACTGAGCACACGAAGAGTCTCTCTCCAGTATGGGAGTGCAGGTAGATCTGCAAGGAGTTATCAGTCCCAAAAACCTTGCTAGAGTACTTACACTAGTGCTTGTAGCGAATGGCCATGTCTTTGGGTTTGACATCCACTGAGGAGATGTTCGGGGGCTTCCCCTTTGCTTTCTTGGATTGTTCTAAAACCACAGAGGAGAATGGGCTCTGAAATAGTACAGAGCCTGGAGCCTGAAGTAGCAAGGTCCCTGGGAGGCATGACATGATGTTCAGGAGCACCCTTGTCTCTCCTGGCTTCAGGGAAAAGGGCGTCAGCCCCAGGGACTCAGCTGGTGGTGGAAGGGATGTTTGTGTGAGGTTGCTTGGCTTGTTTCAAGGAATTCAGAAACAGATCCTGGCTTCCAGCTTTCTGACTGAGCAAAGCCACAGCAGCAGACACCAGCTGGGACACCGGGCTGCCTAATGTCTTCAGGGTGTCAGCTCCCGCCGTACCTGAGTGCAGGGCATGGGAGGCCCACATTGCTCACCTGCAGGTGGATCTGCTCTGTAAGCTGGATCTGCTGTAGCTGCTGCTGCTGCAGACACAGGGTCTGCTAAAGGACCCACGGGAAGCTGCTGGCACCAGGCAAGGGGGCTGGCAGTGCATCCCCACTCTGCTGATTCACTGCCACCTTGGTGCCCTGTAGTGCTTGTAAAGTCACATTAGTGTTGGCAACTTTGCCTTTGGGTGTATAGCATATGTCCTGGGGTGTGGGTGGCAGGACAGTCTCTGCCTTCAAGAATACCACAGACTCGGTGCCAGGTTTCTCTTTCATGTCCCCTGAGCTGCCCCCATTCTTCAGGTGACCGTCCTTATTGCTTGGGCTATGTGACTGATGGCTCAGCACAGCTCCTGAGAAGTCTTCCGAAGGCCCCACCCCCTTGCTGTCATTCATGATGAGGACAAGTGGCCTTTTAGTGCAATTTTTCTTGTGTTCTGTTCTGGTTTGCTAATGCTGCCTTTTTGCAAAATAGCAGAAATGGATTGGCTTTTGTAAAAGGGGGTTTATTTGGTTACACAGTTACAGTCTTAAAGCCATAAAGTGTCCAAGGTAATGCATCAACAATTGGGTACCTTCATTGGAGGATGGCCAATGGCATCCGGAAAACCTCTGTTAGCTGGGAAGGCACGTGGCTGGCGTCTTCTCCAGAGTTCTGGCTTCAAAATGGCTTTCTCCCACGACGTTCCTCTCTAGGCTGCAGCTGCTCTTCAAAATATCACTCTCAGTTGCTCTTGGGTGTTTGTACTCTCTTAGCTTCTCTGTAGCAAAAACAGGCTTTCAACGGCCATCTTCAAACTATCTTTCATCTGTAGCTCCTCTCTCAGCTCCTATGCATTCTTCAAAGTGTCCCTCTTGGCGTAGCAAGCTCGCTTCTTCTGTCTGAGCTTATATAGTGCTCCAGTGAGCTAATCAAGGACCATGCTGAATGGGCGGGGCCACAGCTCCATGGAAATAATCTAATCAGAGTTATCACCTACAGTTGGGTGGGTCACATCTCCATGGAAACACTCAAAGAATTACAATCTAATCAACACTAATATGCCTGCTCACACAAGATTGCTTCAAAGATAATGATGTTTTGGGGGACATAATAATCCAAACTGGCACATGTTCTAAGAATTCAGAGATGTTAAAGAACTCCACACAGCATTTCTTGCAGATGTGTGTCTCCTCTTGAAGAAGCCACTTGGTAGTTGCTTCCTCCCCATCCACTTCGTGGTTGTTCCTGGGGTGGTTTATTGGAACACCTGCAGGGGAATCGCCTCCCTGCTCCAGGCTAGGCCTCCAGGGGGCACCCGCATGCAAACCAGCTGTCAGCTCCAACTCCGGCCCTCAATAGTGGACACCGGCCCCGCAGGCCTGAATCCCCGAGGGAGCACATGGCCAGGCCTGGGATCCTAGACCAGGTCATGTTAACTCTGACTTGAAACTGCAATCAGCATGAATTTAGGAAGCTCTCTGGTAACAAGTTCCTGCCAAAGTGTCAGGCATCACCAAACGCCACACTTGTGGGGGTCCACTCAAAATGAGGGGAGTAGGAGGAAGGAGAGGTGAGAGCAGGACCAGAGGAGGAAGCAGGCAGGCAGAGGGTTAACCCTTTGGTTCCAGGTAGGCCAGGTGGTGAAGCCTCTCCACATTCCCCCCACCCCATCCTTGCCCAACCAAAGGTGCAAAGAGAGTCCAGACCGCTGGGACTTGAGGTGAGAGTTGCCCTGACCTTCCGATGCCCCAAAACCAAATAGCCACCCCCTCGGGCAAGCAGATTTCTAATCTGCCCCATAAAAATATTATTTGGGGGGAAACAGGTATTTCATTAGCCTATTATAAATTTTGGAAATGTATTACATTTTAACACTCTCCCCACTCCACCCCCCCATCCAAAAAAATATCAAGGGATGATACGGTAATACTAAGAAGCAGCAGCGGTTTTCTAGGGAAATGTAGGGCCTCGGAGTTGGGCTCAGAGGGTCTGGGGCTGCTGCGCGCACAGCCCCATTAGCTGCTGGGAAATTAGAAAGCAGGAAGGGAAGGGAGAGAAGCGACCTGCAAGGCCCGAGGACCAGAGAGGAGGATTAAAATGCCCCCTTCCCCCACGTGGATGCTAAAAACTTATCAAGTGACAATTTGGCAGGCCAGGAAGGACAAGGGATAGTGGGAAATTGACTCATTCCTAAAACCTCTGCGGTTAAGTGATTAAGTAAGGGAGGAGTTTGCCGGGCCAGGAGCGGACTAGTGGGGTCGCGAACTTCCCTCCACCTCAGGGACGCTGGCTCTGGAAATGGAAGTGTGGGCTGCGTTAGCCAGAGGAGCAAGCCCTGCCTGCAATCACCCAGCCCTGGCCCTGACCTCTCCCTTCTCACCCCGGGGTGCACATTTGGAGCCGGGCACCCTAGAAAAGCCATGCAAAATGTGGGGCCAGTGCCTCCCCGAAGCAGCTGTGACGCACCCTGGACCCTGACCCCTGGGGGCTCGCACCCCTCGAGCTTTCCGCGCTTATATTTAGGAAGTCAGAAATCAAACATGGCTGGAGGTCAGGCCCCAAAAGGTTAGGGTGAAGATGGGCAGGTGACGTAGCCTAGAGACAAAAGGTGAACTCCAAGAAAGAAAAGGAAAAAAAAATTAAGGGAGATATTGTATCCTTCTCCCCCATCTCCTCGGGTCCTTGAATCCCATCTGCAGCACAGGTGGCCCACACCCCAGCTCCTGCGGGGTGGGGAGAGATTGTGCCTCCTCCCCCTGTTTGGCCCAGGAGGGGTGTGTGCCCCAGCAGCCTTTTTTGTAGACATGGAAAAACTGATCCTCAAATTTATATGGAACAGTAAGGAGCTCCAAAACCATCTTTTAAGAGAAAAACAAGATTGGAGGACTTACACTTCTTGATTTCAAATTGTATTACAAAACAACAGTAATCAGAACGTGTGGTAATAGCTCAAAGATAGATCAGTGGAACAGAATTGAAAGTCTAGAAATAGACCCACACATTTGGCAAGTTGATTTTTTACAAGGTTGCTAAGTACATGCAGTGGGGAAAGAATAGTCCCTTCAACAAATGGTGCTGGGAAAACTGGATCTCTACATGCAAAAGAATAGAGTTAGACCCCTACCTCACACCATATAAAAAAGTCAACTCAAAATTGATAAAGGATCTAAATATAAGAGCTAAAACCATAAAACTCTTAAAAGATAACATAGGGGCAAATCTTCATGACCTGGGGTTCAGCAACGGATTTTTAAATATGACACCAGAAGTACCAGCAACAAAAGAAACCATAGGTAAATTTGATTTCGTTGAAATTAAAAGCTTTTGTGAATCGAAGGAAATTATCAAGAAAACAAAAGGACAACCTACATAATGGGATAAAATCATTTCAAACCATATATCAGATAAAGGTTTAATATCCAGAATATATAAAGAACTCCTACAACTCAACAACCAAAATCAACCCAATCATAAAATGGGGAAAAGACTTGAATAGACATTTCTTCAAAGAAGACATGCAAATGGCCAATAAATACATGAAAAGATGCCCAACCTCATTAACCATTAAGAAAATGAAAATTAAAACCACAATGAGTTACCACTTCATACCCATAGGATGGCTATAATTTTAAAAATGGAAAATAATAGGTATTGGAGAGGATGTGGAAAAATTTAAACTCTAGTGCATTGTTGGTCAGATGTAAAATAGTGCAGCCACTATAGAAAGCAATGTGGCAGTTCCTTAAAAAGTTAAATATAGAATTGCCATTTGGCCCAGCAATTGTACTTCTAGGTACATGCCCAAAGAGAGTGAAAATAGAGTCACAAACAGATACTTGTACACTAATGTTTGAGCAATATTATTCACAATAGCTAAAAGCTGGAAACAACCTGAATGTCCATCAACAAATGAATGGATAATCAAATTGTGGTACATACACACAAATGGAATATTATACAGTCATAAGAAAAAGACATTATGAGACATGCTGCTACATGGAAAAACCTTGAAAACATTCTGCTCAGTGAAAAAAGCAAGGCACATAAGGACAAAAATTGTATGATCACTTCTAAGAGATGACCTAGAAATAGCACATTTGCAGAGATAGAAAGCAGATTAGAGGTTATGGGGTGGGGAGGGGCATAAGGGAGAAGGGGGAGTATTTTTCTGTTTAAAGAAAAGTGTAAAAAAAATGTATTGGGGATTGAATCATGCCCCCCCCCCCAAGTCCTAATCCCTGGTCATGTGGGTGTGAGTCCATTTGTAAATGGAATCTTCTAAGATTCTACTTAGATGAGACAAAGCTGGATTAGGGTGGGCCTTAATCCATTATGAATGGAGTACTTATCTGAAGAGGAAATCTAGACAGAAGCATATGACTGAACAAGAGGAGTAGAAGCCACAGGAGGAGACCAAAGGAGGCAGATCCACCATGTGACAGAGGCAGAGAATGATTGCCAGGAAGCCACCACCAGAATGCTAAAGACTTCAAAGAAGGCATGACCTGTCAATTCCTTGATTTTGAGCTTCTAGCCCTCTAAACTGTGAACCAATAAATTCCTGTTGTTCAAGCCAACGAGTTTGCGGTATTTTGTTATAGCAGGCCACAGCAAACTGATACAAGAAGTATAATGGATAAAAGAGAATAGCAGATATGCTGGTTTGACAATCTCGATGAAATGGAGAATTTTCTGGGGAAATGAAAAGGAGAAGAAAATCTCAGCAGACCAATATCCAATAAAGAAGCAGAGAGAAAGGCTAGAGGACCAATTTTACCAGTAAGTCCTTTCAAACTTCCAGGGAACTAATTTCTAATTCTCCATAAGCTGTTCCAGGAAAAAAAAAAAACAGAAACCTACTCAGTTTGTCTTCTGTGACTAAAATAAATTTGACATTAAATGCAACAAGTACAGCTAAACTTCTGTAGACATAGACCATTAGCATTTATAAAAAGCTAAAATGCATAAATAACACATAAAAATCAAATATGACAGAATATTAAAACAATAATCTAGCACAACCCACCTCATTACAGGTTATTGTAAGTCTGCAAGATTTAATTTATAAGTTGGAAATCTAGAAATAGCATATGCCCCATCAATAGGTTAAATAAGAAAACTCATCACTACTAAGAATGCTTTAAAGTTCATTATTTTAAAATTTAAAAACCTTAAATATTAGGAAAAAAGGGTATTTCCTTGAGGCCCAGAAAGGTTAAGCAACTTGTCCAACATCACACAGTAAGGCAGCAGCAATACAAACCAGGCCTCCTGCCTTCATGTGGATGCAGTGCTGCAGGCTTGAGGGTAGCATAGCTTTCTGGGCTGTGGCTGCTCAGTGGTCCCCTGGGGACCACTCCCATCACCTTGGCCTTTTGCTTTCTTTTGCCAAGACCAAACCAAGTGGAATAGTTTCTGACCACCAGCAGGGTTTTCACTTGTAAATAAACCACAGGAGAGAACAGTCACTGACCTAACAGATGAACAATTTGACTCTTTCTAATGGAATCCAGCATTTGAAGGGGTGATAATTGCTGGCTTAAATGTTAGTTGGTTAGTTAATGCTTGTAATTTACAAATGATGCTGCTTCTCTTATTGAGGGTTGGGTTTCCTGTGGGCTGTTTGGAAGCAAAAGATGCTACCGGCATCAGAGAATTTCTACTAATTTTGAGTTTGGCTTGCCCATCTGGTCAGAGAGGGAGAAGACTGGCGAGTGTACCTAGTCTAATTCTGCTGTGCTCATTCTGTTAAGCATTCCACCTGTGGTTCATGAATCCAATGCTACTTATGGACCTACAAAGAGTCAACCCCAACCATTTAGCTTGCTTGACATTCTCTAAATCCCATTCTCCTCTTTTAAAGCACAAGCTCAAGGCCTATTTCAAAATACAAATACGGTGAAAAGGAAGAAATTGCTACAGGTTGTACTTGGAAAGAATTCAATTGATGTTGAAACACCCTGATTTGTGAGTGGCATGTCTTCAAAAGGATTCACTTGAACAAATTTAGATTGAGGAACAGTTAATAACAAAATGGTTAATTGTGCATTAAATATGGTTCAAATTCTCACCATATAGGGAGTCTATGAGACAGTGCTTTTCACAGGCCTGACAGGTCTGAACTTATGGGCTTTCTAGTCTAAAGTTATGATTAGAAAGGCAATAGGCAAATTCACCTCCAAATCCACCAGTTGGCCAACCCACCCACCTGAAAACCTGCTCCTGGGGTCATTTCATGGTTCAGGAGAGGAACTAAAACTAAACTAGTAAATTTCATGACATAATAGCAGCCCCAGTTGCAGATTGGAGAAGGA
The DNA here is from genome assembly GCF_015220235.1 of Choloepus didactylus. Lineage (NCBI taxonomy): Eukaryota > Metazoa > Chordata > Mammalia > Pilosa > Megalonychidae > Choloepus > Choloepus didactylus. The sequence continues at coordinate 45,967,043 of NC_051334.1, read as the reverse complement.
AGAGAAATGGAAATATGAGCTAAAAGGAGATTCATTTGATTGCCTTTGGTTTTCTGTTTCCTAGGTTATCTGTATCCTCTATCATTCTAGAGACCCAGAGTTGATGCACTGGATTCTACTGAAAATTGTATCCTGATAAGCATAGAGCTACCATATAACCCAGAAATTCCACTCTTGTGATATACACAAGAGAAATGAAAGCATACATCCTCACAAATATTTCTATATGATTATTCATAGCAGCATATACATAATAATGGAAATTGGAAACAAACTATCAATGGATGAATGGATAAGCAAAATGTGCTATAGCCATACAATGGAATATTATTTGGCCATAAAAAAGAATGAAGTACTGATATATACTAAAACATAGATGAAGCTTGAAAACATTATGCCAAGTGAAAGAAGTCAATCACAAAATATCACATATTATGCGATCCATTTTTATAAAATATCAAGAACAGGCAAATCCATAGCTATAGAAAGCATATTAGAGGTTGCCAGGGGCTGGTGAAAGGAGGCAATTGGGTATGACTGCTAATAGGTATGAGGTTTCTTTTGGGGGTGATGAAAATGTTCTGGAATTAGATGGTGGTTATGGTTGCACAACATTGTGAGTATACTAAAAGCCATTTAGTATCACATTTTAAAATGGATAAAATGGTGATTTTTATGTTATGTGAATTTTATCTCAGTAAAAAATTTGCATCTGGAAAAAATGGGGTATTTCTTATATATCAGAAGTTCTTAGTTTAAGTTACATGGATAATAGTTCAGCAGGCTTGTGATCTCATGAAATTGTACACAAAACTATGCATGTGTGTCTGCAAGCATTTTCTAGAAATAAAAGTTGTAAAATTATTATCAGATTCTCAAAGGAGTCTATGATCCCCCCAAAATTAACAAGCACTGCTCTATAGGATAAATATTTTTAACCTCAACCCAATTAACTTCATTCTCAACTAAAGAAGAAATGAGAGGCAGTCCTAAAAATAGTGTAAACAAAACAATAATATTCACTATCCAGTATTAATTTTAACATGACTCTAGGAATTCTGACCAAGGCAATACTAATAATATGGAAATAAGAACTATACCTACTGGAAAGGAGGAAACCAATTTATCATCACACTACATAATGGTATACCTGGAAACCTTAAGAAAATCAATAAAAAATGCTTTTTAAACTAAGGAACAAATTATGCAAGTTAGCTTATTACAAAGAAATTATGGAGTTATCAATATAAGAATGGAATGGGAAAATCCTATTTATAATAATCATTAAAACTTAAAATAACTAGGGATAATCTTAACAGAAATCAGGGAAATTCTAAGAAAATTCAAAAACATTGTTGCGATAATAGTTTTGAGATGATATTTTAATGGCCAGTCCTAAATGGTAATACTTTTGTAGCATATAGCTGTCAATTCTTCCCCAAGTAATTCAAAGGTAAAACAAAATTCCAGTTAATGTCCCAATGGGATTTCTTTCCAAATCATTCAAAAAGATTTTTAATGAATAATTAACGGAATGAACAGGAAGTAAAAACATAAAAATTCATACAGAAAAAGAAAACATCTGATTTTAAAAGCTAATAAAAAATCATAGAGAAGAATATGATGTGATATTTACCTTTCTAGATATTAAAAAATATTATAAAACTACAATTTTTAGAATAGTGTGATGCAAGTATATACACACATATCACCAAAAAATATATATAATTAATCCAGAAACATCCTGGTATAAGATCCATGATGAAGGCAACATCACATATCAATGAAGAAGGGACTATTTAAGTGTCTGACTTATTACCTAGCTATTTTGAAATCAATAATAATACCACTTATTGAGTACTTACAGTATGCTAGGCACTGTGGTATGTATTTTACATACATTTCTGACTTAACTCTCAAAAAAGTCTTATCAAATAAGCATTATTATTCTCATTTTATAGTTGATGAAATTGAGGTACAGGGAGGTTAAGATATTAGACTAAGTTACTCTTCTGGCTAAGGGGCAAGCAAAGTTTCAAATTCAGTTTTGCTTTATGCCAATACAAGACCAAATAAATTTCAAATACAGTAAAGACTTTTATTTCTTTTAAAATCATAGAGGCACTTCCATTTTCAGGAAGATGGAATAGACATACTTTTCCCTAGTCCCCCCACTAGATATAATTAAAAGCCCTGGGTATTATATATAAAAAACAATAAGACAACTTTGAAAAGTGGAGAAAAAGAAGATACACCAGCTAGTGACCTTGGGACCCAAGGAACAACATGATGGTGAGTTTCCTGAGTTTTATTTTTGCCTCATATATCTGAAACTTGATACTGGGCAGGCTGACAACATAGAAATGCCAACAGGCACAGACAAAACACACACACACACACGGAAAGCATGCTTTCTCTAACCAAAGAACTAGGAAAGGGTCAGTCAAGCACGACAGAAAACATTTATACAATAACTGCTCCACTCCAGAGAAACACCCCAGAAAAAGCTGCAGCTTCACCCACACCCCTACCAGAAAAGGTTAAATGAAAAGCCTGGACTTCCACTCTCACCAGACTGTCATGAGGTAACACTGGGGCAACAATGCCCCTGCAGGCTGGGGTGGTGTTAGAGGAAACCAAGCAGAGGGTCAGAACTTTCAACACTACTTGACTATGAGTATTAAAGGTGTTTCTGGTGAGTGTTCAAAAGGAAATGAGAAACATTGTATTGGAAACTGGAGGAAAGATGACCCCTATTATATACTGGCAGAAAACAGCTGAATTGTGTCCTACCATTGTGTGTAAAGCAGAAATTGTAAGTGATGAACCTGGATATTTAGCTAAGGAGATTTCCAAGCAAAGTGTTGAAGGTGCAGTCAGTTTCTTCTTGTTGCTTATAGTAAAATATGAGAGGAAAGAGACAAATTAAGGAAAGTACAATTAAGCAAAAAAGAAACCAGCTCTTGGTGATTTGGGAAATTCTCAGCCTATCCAAATTTCAAAAGATCCTAAAATTAGATTTATTGTTAGTAAAGCATGCTCTGGAGAGAAGGCCAATGATCTGACTGGATAAACTTTGCTAGTGCTGAGGTGATTAGGCATGTGACTCATGGATCACCTCATTCATCTCAGCAGAAGCCAGAAATAGGGATGGGATTATCCAGGAAAGATCTGTGGATGATCTTCTTGTCTAATGGCATGAATCCCTGTGACATACACAAGAGACCCATGTTTTTGGAACATTATACCAGCAGAAACACTCCCAGCTTGGACTGAAAGGGACAAAGACAGAATGAAATGAAAGAAGGCTGTCAGACTCCCAAAATTCTACAGGCAGGAAACAGTCTGATAAAATCACTCAGCTATAAATATGTGCTACCCTTCCAGAAAAAAGAAGAATAAATCCAAGGGCAGATCTTCAAGCCCAGAGGGTAGAGGTAATATCTGCAGGCCAAGAGGGAAAAGCCTTGAGTCACAGAGGATAATTCCCAGGCCCTGATGGATTTCTAAATTGCTCTGGACTAGTGACCCCTTTCTTCCTTCCATTTTTTCTTTTTGGAATGGAAATGTCTGTAACTGTTATGCTACGCCTGTCCCACTATTGTATTTTGGGCTCAGATAATTTATCCTCTGGTTTCACAGATGGAGAGGAATTTTGCTTCAGGATGGATCATACCCAGGATGGATCAAATAATTCATACCTGATTTAAATGATTTAGATGAGATTTGAATCTATTGAGCTGATGATATTCAGATGAGATTTTTTACTTTAAGTCAATGCTGCCATGGGTTGAGACTTTTAGAAATATTGGGATGGGATGGATGTGAATCTTTGGTGACCAAAAGGCAAACTTTAGTGGATTGAATGGTGGCCTCCACAGATATCAGGTCTTAATCCCTGGAACCTATAAATGTTGCCTTATGTGGCAAAGACTTGGCAGATGTGATTAAGTAAGGATCTTGAGACGATATTATCTTGGCTTATCCAGATTGGACCAAAATGCAATCGTGTGTATCCTTATAGAGTGAGGCAGAGGGAGATATGATATGACACACAGAGGAAAAGGTGATATGAAGATGGAACAGAAAGAGATTTGAAGACACTGCCTTGAAGACTGAAGTGATTTCACTACAAACCGAAGAATTTCCTGAAGCTGGAAAAGGCAAGGAATGGATTCTCCTCTAGAACTTCTGGAGGGAGTGCAGCCCTGCCAACACCTTGATTTTAGCTCAGTGAAACTGATTTCATACTTCTGGCCTTCAGAACTGTGAGAGTATAGATTATTATTGGTTTAAGCAACCAAGTTTCTGGTAAATTGTTACAGCAATCAAAGGAAACTAATACACATGGTCAGAATGTCTGCTATCACAACTCTTATTCAACATAGAACTGGAAATTCAAGCCATTATAATAAGGCAAGAAAATGAAATAAAAGGCTTACAGATTAGAAAAGAAGAAATAAAACTGTCCACATTTGCAGATGAAATCATTATCTACATAGAAAATCCCAAGAAAGCTACAAAATTATCTTAGAACTAATAAGTGAATTCAGCAAGGCTGCAGGATACAAAATCAGCATACAAAACTAAATGCACTACTATATATTAGCAATGAAAATGTGGACACCAAAATTAAAAACACGACACCATTTACAATCACTCAAAACAATGAAATACTTAGGTGTAAATCTAACACAGCATATACAGGACTTAGACGTTGAAATCTATAAAAGGTTGATGAAAGAAATCAAAGATCTAAATAATGGAGAGACATACCATGTTCATTATAGAATTGTCAATATAGTGAATAGGTCAGTTCTCCCCAAATTGATACATGGGTTTAACACAATTCTTACCAAAATCCCAACAAGATATTTTGTAGATATAGACAAGATCTTTCAAAAATTTATATGGAAAGGCAAAGGATGTAGATATAGATAAAACAGCTTTGAAAAGGAAGAATAAAATGTGAGGAATCATTCTGCCTGATTTCATGACTTATGATATAACTACAGTAATCAAGACTGCAAAGTTTTAGCAGAGGGATAGACACATAGGTCAATGGAACAAAATTTTAAAAAAACAGAAATAACCACTCACTAGTACCAAGCCAATTGATATTTGAAAAAGGTGCAAAAGCAATTCAATTGAGGAAGGATAGTCCTTTCAACAAATAATGTTGGAGCAATTGGATATCCATAGGCAAAAATCTGAACCTAGACCTAAACCTCACACTTTATTCAAAAATTAACTCCCTTAAATACAAACCATAAGACTACAAAACTTAGAAGATGAGATAGGAGGAAATGAGAAAAGTCCTGAAGATCTATGATGTGGTGAAGAGTTCTTAAACATGACACTGAAAGCATGATCCACAAAAGAAAAAAAATTGGTAAGTTGGACTTAAAAATTTTGCTCTGTAAATAACCCTGTTAAGAGAATGAAAAGACAAGATACATAATAGGAAAAAATATTTGGAAACAACATACCCAACAAAAGCTGTATATCTAGAATATATAAAGAACTCTCAAAACCCAACAGTTTAAAAAAAGCAATCTTATTTTAAATTAGCAGAACACATTAAGGGACATTTTACTGAATAGGATATATGAATAGCAAACAGGCACATGAAAAGATGTTCAACATCACTAACCATCAAGGAAATGCAAATTAAGACCATGATAAGATACCACTACACACCTATTAGAACACCTAAAATAAAAAATAGTGAAAAATAACAAGTGCTGGAAAAAATGTGGAGAAACTAGATCACTCATACATGGCTGCTGGAAGTGTAAAATGGTACAGTCACTCTGGAAAACAGCTTGGCAGTTTCTTTAAAAAAAGAAAGCTAAATGTGCAATTACCATATAGCCCAGCAATTGCATTCCTGGATATTTATCCCAGAGAAAGGGAAATTTATATTTATGCAAAAATCTGTTCTTGAATATTGTAGCAGCCTTTATTCATAACAACCAAAAACTAGAAACAACCCCAAATATCCTTCAAAAAGTGAATGATTAAACCAACTGTAGAATATACCATGGAATACTACTCAGCAATAAAAAAGAACAAACTATTAATACATGTAACAACTTGGAACAATCTCAAGTGGTCACATACTGTATGATTCCATTTCTATCCTATTCTCAAAATGACAAAATTATAGAGATGGGAAACAGATTAATGGTTGCCAGGATTTAGGGATGTAGAGGTGGGGTATAACTATAAATGTGTAGCATGAAGGAGATTTTGTTGGTAATTGGATAATTATGTATTTTCATTGCTGTGATGTTTACTGAATCTACACCTATGATAAAAGGACATAGATCCATACACACACACGGTACCAATGTCAATATCCTGCTTTTGATATGATACTATAGTTATATAAGATGTAACTATTGGGAAAAACTGGTGAAAAGTACACAGGACCTCTCTGTCCCATCTTTACAACTTCTTGTGAATCTAAAATTAATTCAAAATAAAAAGATTCTAAAAAAATAAAACATAGTAAACAATGGATAAAAAAACTGTGAAATATCCATATAATGTAATACCATTCCATATCAAAATGGAATGAACTACTGATAACACACAACATGGATGAATTCCAAAAATGCCATGCTGAATGAAAGATGCTTTACGCAAAGGAATATGTACTCCATGTAAATGAATTTCTGGAATAGGAGAAAAATCAGAGCAGTAATTTGGAGGAATGATGATGAACTGGGAAGGGGATATGAGGGAGTTTCTGGAGTTATGACAATATTTTATATCTTGATGGGGAGGTGGTTTACACAAGTGTATGGTAAAAGGATTCAAAAATAATTCAGGAATAATCTGTTATTCTTATTAAAAATTAAAAATGGATCCCAAGAAAAAAATTAATTCCCAATGCATTAAATGCCTAAATATGAAAGGCAAATCTTTTACAATTTTTTTACTTAAAGAATTTGTAGATTTATGGAAAAATCATGTAGAAAATACAGTGTTCCTGTATTTCCCCCACCCCATTATTAACACTTTGTGTTAGTGTAGTACCTTTGTTAAAACTGAGGAAAGACTATTATAATTGTAGTATTAACTATAGCCCATGGCTTACATTAGGGTGTATTTTTCCCCATATACCACCCTATTATTAACATCTTACATTAGTATGGCACATTTATTATAATTTATGAAAGAATGTTTTTATAATTGTACTATTAACTATAGTCTATCATTTACAATAGTGTTCACAATGATGTAAAGTCCCATGTTTTATCATTTAATTTTTATTCTAGTGACATATATCTGACCTAAAATTTCCCCTTTTAACCACACTCATCCATATAGTCAATGCTCTTAATTATACTCACAATGTTGTGCTATCATCACCATCATCCATTTCCAAAACCTTACAACCAACCCAAGTAGAAATTCTGTACAATTTAAGCATTAAATCCCCATTCCCTACCCCCAACCGAGCAACTGGTGCCCTATATACTAGATTTTAACTCTATGAGTTTAGTTATTGTACATTCATATAATTGAAATCATACAATATTTGTCTTTTTGTGTCTGGCTTATTTCACTCAACATAGTGTATTCAAGGTTCATTCATGCTGTCACATGACTCAGAACTTCATTCTTTTCAGTGCTGAATAATATGCCATTGTATGAATATACCACATTTTGTTTATCCATTCATTGGTTGAAGGACATTTGGGTTGCTTCCACCTTTTTGCAATTGTGAGCAATGCTGCTATGAACATCGGTGTGCAAACATTTGTTCTAGTCCCTGCTTTCATTCTTTGGGGTATATACCTAATAAAGGGATTGACAGGTCATATGGTAATTCTACATTTAGCTTTCTGAGGAACTGCCAAACTTGTCTTCCTTATGGATGCACAATTTTATGTTAGCACCATCAATAAATGAGTGTTCTTATTTCTCCACATCTTAGCCAACACTTTTAGTTTTCTAGCGGGTGTGAAATGGCATCTGAGTGTGGTTTTATTTACATTTCCCTAATAGCTAATGACATTGAGCATCTTTTCATGTACTTTTTAGCCATTTGTGTATCATCTTTGTAAAAATATCTGTTCAAGTCTTTTGCCCATTTTTAAATTGTGTTGTCTTTTTGTTGAGTTGTAGTATTTCTTTATATATTCTGGATATTGAACTCTTATTGGATGTAAGGTTTTCAAATATTTTCTCCCATTGTCTGTTCATTTTCATGATGAAGTCCTTTGATGCACAAAAGCTTTTAATTTTGATGAGGTCCCATTTTCCCATTTATCTTTTTTTTTCTTTTGTTGCCTGTGCTTTGGGTGGAAAGTCTAAGTAACCATTCCCTAACACAAGATCTTGAAAATGCTTCCCTACATTTTCTTTTAGGAGTTGTATAGTTCTGTTTCTTATATTTAAGTCTTTGATTCATTTTGAGTGAACTTTTTTATTTGATATGAGATAGGGGGTCCTACTTCATTCTTTTGCATGTGGATAGCCAGTATTCTCAGCACCATTTGTTGAAGAAACTATTCTTTCCCAATCGGATGGACTTGGCAGCCTTGTCAAAAATCAATTGACCATAGATGTGAGGATATATTTCTGAACTCTCAATTCAACTCCATTGGTCAACATATCTGTCCATGTGCCAGCACCATGCTGTTTTGACCATGTAGCTTTGCAATAAGCTTTAATATAGGAAGTGTGTGTCTTCCAACTTCTTTTTTCTTTTTTAAGGTGATTTTGGTCATTTGAAGCCCCTTCCACTTCCAAATAAATTTGATTGGCTTTTCCATTTACTGTTTTGATTGGGATTGCATTGAATCTGTAAACCATTTTGGGTAGAATTAGCATCTTAATGATATTTAGTCTTCCAATCCAAGGGCATGGAAAATCCTACCATTTATTTAGATCATCTTTAATTTCTTCTAGCAAAGTTTTTTAGTTTTCCACATATAAGTCCTTTACATCTGTGGTTAAATTTATTCCTAGATATTTGATTCTTTTAGTTGCTATTTGTAATGGAAATCTTTTTTCTTGATTTCATCCTTAGATTACTCATTACTAGTGTATAGAAACACTACTGATTTTTGCATGTTGGTCTTGTACCCGCTACTTTGCTGAATTTGTTTATTAGCTCTAATAGCTTTGTTGTAGACTTTTGGGAACTTTCTATATATAAGACTTTGTGAATAGTGAAATATTTACTTATTCTTTTCCAATAAGGATGCTTTTTATTCTTTTTCTTGCCTAACTGCTTTGGGAAGAACTTCCAGTACAATGTTGAATAGCAGTGGTGACAGTAGGTATCCTTGCCTTGTTAGAGATGTTACAGGGAAAGATTTCAGTCTGTCACCATTAAGTATGATGTTAGTTCTGGGTTTTACAGAAATGCTCTTTTTCATGTTGAAGATGTTTCCTTCTATTTCTATTTTTGAAGTGTTTTTATCAAGGAAGGATGCTGGATTTTGTCAAATGCTTTATCTGTCAATTGAGATGATCATGTGGGTTTTCCCCTTCATTTTGTTAATGTGGTATATTACATTAACTGATTTTCTTGAGTTGAACCACCCTTACATACCAGGGATAAATCCCACTTGTTCATGGTATATAATTTTTTTAATATGCTGTTAGATTCAGTTTTCTGGTATTTTGTTGAGAATTGTAATACATAGCATCCTTTGAGATTTGTTCTATAGCTGCTTGTTGTATTGTGATTTGAAATCTGTCACCTTTTTGTGTATATGTTGTATTTAACAATGGGGAAATAACTGAAGCTATGGTACTATAACTCATAAGAACTTTGGAAGTTTCCTATATAACTAGTTAAATCATACTTTGAAAGATATTACCTTTTTGTATATATGTTATATTTCACATTAAGGAAATAACTGGAACAGTGGAACTGTATCCTTTGGTGTTTATATGTCATGTCTATTTTAATCTCTCTTTTCCTTTTTTAAAACCTCCATTTCTGTATAGTTGAACTTTTGTGATGTTTCTGTCTTATCCCTTTCTCATTTCTGTTTCTGTATACTTTTAAAATACTTTCCTTGTTGTTACCCTGGGGTTTGTATTACACAACCTACTAATTTGAAAAATACCAACTTCGCTTCAATAACATACATGTCATCTCCCATATCCCTCCAATTGCCCTTTTTATGTTGTTTATCTCCTACTTTACCACTTTATATTTCCATGTCCTTTATGAGAAAATAGGCCTTTTTCTCATTAAACTTTATTCTGACTCTTATAGGAATTAAAGACTAATGTTGTATATTGAGGATTCAATAATATTGGATTTCGCATTTACCCTATTAGTTACCCTTACTTATAAACTTAATTTCTTCACAACACTCCAAGGCACTTTCTCCTGTCTTTTCCGTTTAACCTGTCCTCAAGGTTCATTTATCTAGTTGCATGCCTCACAACTTCATTCCTTCTTGCAGCCACTCAGTATTCCATTGTATGCATACACCACAGTTCACCATTTGGTTTATCAGTCAATGTACCCTTAGGCCACCTCCATACATTGCAAATCATGAATACTGCCTCCATAAACACCACTGGGCAAATGTCCATTCATGTACCTGTTTTCAGTTCTTCCATTATATACCTAATAATGGGGTTGCAGGATCATATGACAACCCTATATTTAGCCTCTTGTGGAACCACCACACTGCCCTCCAGATAGGCTGCACCATTCTACTTCCCTACCAACTGTAAATAGGTATATCCCTCTCTCTACATGTTCTTTAGCACATGTATCTTTCTGCTTATTTTTTAAACAGTTTTATTCACACACCATACAATCCATCCTAAGTAAACAAGCAATGGTTCCTGGAATAATCACATAGTTATGAATTCTCCACCACAATTTATATGAGTACATTTCTATTTCTTCCACAAAGAAAGAAGAAGAGAAAAAAATGAAGAATTAAAAATAAAACCAAAATAGAAAAATAAACAGGAGAAACAACAATAACACCAAGAATCCCATACCCCTCCCTTATATCTCCCCTCTTATTGTAATTTAGCTTCTGTATATTGCCTTTGTTACATATCATGGAAGTATATTACAATGTTACTGTTAACTATAGACTGTAATTTGCATTGATTGTGTTTTTCCATATACCATCCCATTTTTAAAACCTTACAATGTTGACATTAATTTGTTTGCCTTCATATAAAAACATTATTATGTTTGTACATTTAATCACCATAATTGTCCATTCTAGGTTTTGTTAAGTTATACAGTCCCAGTCCTTATCTTCTTTCTTTCCTTCTGGCGTCATACATGCTCCTAGCCTTCCTCTTCCAACCCTACTCAACCTCAGCTTTGTTCAGTGTACTTACAATAATGTACTACTGTCTACCATTTTATCTTTTGGGTTTTATATGTCCTATCTTAATCTATTTTTATTTCTTTTCCTTTTTCTCTCTACCCTTACTGAGAGTCTTCATTGCACTACTCTTCTCCAAACCTCTCTCTCCTATCTTTTCTTATCTACTTGTAGTGTTTCCTTTAGTGTATCTTGTAGAGTAGGTCTCTTATTCACAAACTCTCTCAATGTCTTTTGTCTAAAAATATTTTAAACTCTTCATCATTTTATCTTATTTTTTTATTTTTCCCCTGAAATTTTATTGAGATATATTCACATAACATACAATCATCCACAGTATACAATTACATGTTTGCAGTATCATCATATAGTTGTGTATCCATCACCAAAATCAGCCCTTAAACATATTCATTACTCAAAAAAAAAATAAAAAGACTAAAAATAAAAATAAAAATAAAAATAAAAAAGAACTCCCCAAACCTCCCACACCCCGCACCCCCTCCTATGATGTATTTACCTTTTGATCACATTTTTCTATTCATCTGTCCATGCACTGGATAAAGGGAGTGTGAGCCACAAGTTTTCACAATCACACAGTCACACCATGTAAGCTATATAGTTATACAGTGATCTTCAAGAATCAAGACTATTGGATAGCAGTTCAACAGTTTCAGGTATTTCCTTCTAGCTATTCTAATACAGTAAAAACTAGAAAACAATATCTATATAATGAATAAGAATAATCTCCAGAATGACCTCTCAACTCCATTTTAAATCTCCCAGACACTGAAACTTTATTTTGTTTCATTTCTCCTTCCCCTCTTCAACAAGAAGATTTTCTCAATCCCATGATGCCAGGTCCAGGCTCATCCCCAAGAGTCATTCCCACATTGCCATGGAGATTTACACCCCTGGGAGTCATGTCCCACATAGGGAGGAGGGCAGTGAGTCCACCTGCCAAGATGGCATAAAGAGAGAGGCCACATCTGAGTAAGAAAAGAGGTTCTCTGGGCACAATTATAAGTAGGCTTAGCATCTCTTTTGCAGCAACAAGTTTCATAATGGCAAGCCCCAAGATCAAGGACTCAGCCAGCTAAATTGGTAGTCCCCAGTGCTTGCGAGAATATAAGGAATTCCCCAGGTGGGGAAGTTTAATATTTCCACATTTTCCCCTAGTTCCTCAAGGGGGCTTTGCAAATACTTTTTATTCTCTGTCCAAATTACTCTAGGATGAATCAGGGCTTCACACTAACCTGTACAAACCAACCTGATCTCACTCCCTGTTCAAGGTCCCATACAGTTATGATGGTGGAATAAACTGACCACATAAGTTTAATTATATAGCATGATACAGAAAATATAGATTTTCCACCAAATAAATATCTATTCCTTTGGGCTTACACAGAAGTTGAAGTTTTTTTTTGAAACACAGTCAAGGATGGAAGAAGATCTTTTCATTTGTTTCTTCCTAGCTGTCATGTTTTTTTTCTCTCTCTCTCTCTTTTTCTCTTTTTCTCCTGTCTCTCGACCTTCTTTGACTCTTCCTCCTCCTTTGTGGAAGAAATGAATATGTACTTATACAGATAGTGTCAATGGTGGTGAATACATAAATACATGACATACAGGGAACCGTTGATTGTTTACTTAGGATGTATGGTGTGTGAACAAAACCATCTTAAAAAATGGGTTGATGAAGAAATCTTGAGGGTACTATGTTGAGAGAAATAAGACAGACACATTAGGACATATATTGCAGGGTCTCACTGATATGAACTAATTATAATATGTAAACTCATAGACATGAAATATATGTTACCAGGATATAGAATGAGGCTAAAGAATGTGGAGCGGTTGCTTATTATGAGCAGAATGTTCAACTAGGGTGAACTTAAATGTTTGGAAATGGACAGAGGTGATGGTAGCACATTGTAAGAATAATTAACAGTGCTGAATGGTGTGTGAAGTGGGTGGAAAGTGGAAGCTCAGAGTCACGAATGTCACCAGAAGGAAAGTTGGAGGTTATAAGATGGAAATGTATAAAACAGTGAATCTTGTGCTGGACAATGTCTGTGATTAACTGTACAAATATTAGAAATCTTTCTCATGAACTAGAAAAAATGTATGATACTATAACTAGAAGTTAATAATAGAGGGGCATATAGGAATATGTATATATATATATATATATATATACACACACACACACACCTTTTGCAAACTATATACTACAGTTAGTAGTATTTTAACATTCTTTCATCAACAGTAACAAATGTACTATACCAAAACTATGAATCAATATTGGAGGGGGGGTGGTGGTTAGGGGTATGGGAGGATTTGAGTTTTCTTTTTTTGTCTTTATTTCTTTTCTGAACTAATGAAAATGTTCTAAAAATTGCAAAGAAATTAATTGTGGTGATGGATGCACAGATGTATGATGGTACCATGGGCAATTGATTGTACACTTTGGATATTTGGATAATTATATGGTATGTGAAAAATCTCAATAAAAATTTTTGAAAACAAACACAGTCAATATCATCCCTAATCCTTTAATGTGATTTTCCTTGGTTCTAATCAAGTGCATTTTGCTCATTTCTCTAATTGATATCTGATCTCTTTTTCAGCTTCTTTAACATTTGCTGTCTGGGGTAACGCAGACATTCAGAGCTGCCAATTTTGGCTCTGAGTCTCAGCATTTAGAGATAACCATTACAACTCAGGAACAGATGTGACTGCTGTAAGATCTTAAAATCTAGGAACCATTACAATAATCATTCCCCTGATAACCTGTGCTCTAAGAGTCAATTCTCAGAGTTTACACATTATATTATAGTTAGCCCATATTAGTGGTGTTATAATGTCTGTCTTTTTGTTTCTGGCATACTTCATTCAAAACACTGCCCTCAGAATCCATTCACCTAGTTGCATGTCTCACAACTTCATTCCTTCTTGCAGTTGCTCAATATAATTTTCTATTGTATGCATACACCACAGTTCATCATTCTGTTCGCCAGTAGATGTACCCTTAGGCCACCTCCATCCATTGCAAATTGGAGTACTGCCACCATAAACACCAGCATGCAAATGTCCATTCATTCCCTGCCCTCAGATCTTCAAGTAGATACCCAATAATGAGGTTGCAGGACCTTATAGCACCCACATAATTAGCTTCTTGTGGAACCATCACACTGTCCTCCAGATAGGTTACACCATTGTACTTCTCCACCAAGAGTGCGTAGGTACATCCCTCTCTCCACATTTTCTCCAACACTTATATCCCTCTGTTTACTTTTTTCCCTGCAATTTTCTAGAGACATATTCACATACCATACAATCATCCATGGTGTACAATCAATTGTTCACAGAATCATCATATACAGTTGTGCATTCATCACCACAATCAGCACTTGAACATATTCATTACTCAAAAAAATTAATAAAAGAATAATAAAAGGATAAAAGAAAAAATTAAAATAAAAAATAAAATAAAATAAAATGCAGCAATAAATCAGACAAACAATACCACTACCCCTCCCATATATCTCCCTCTCATAGCATTTTGCTTTGGTGTATTGTCTTTGTTACATATTACAATGTCACTGTTAAGAATAGACTCTGGTTGTATTATGTTTTTCCCTAATACCATCAATTTTTCAACACCTTTCAGGGTTGACATTCATTTGTTCTCCAACATGTAAAAGCATTTTTATATTTGTACATTTAGTCACCATCATTGACCACTCTAGGTTTCACTAAGTTAAACAGTCTCAGTCTTTATCATCTATCTTCCCTTCT
Organism: Choloepus didactylus; assembly: GCF_015220235.1. Classification (NCBI taxonomy): domain Eukaryota; kingdom Metazoa; phylum Chordata; class Mammalia; order Pilosa; family Megalonychidae; genus Choloepus; species Choloepus didactylus. The sequence goes on along the minus strand of NC_051334.1, from coordinate 45,951,912 downwards.
GGTGTCATACATGCCACTATCCCTTCTCTCTCAACTTTACTCACAGACATCTTTGTTCAGTGTACTTACAATATTGTGCTACCATCACACCATACTGTGCTATCCATTTCTGGATCTATACAATCAATCCTGTTTGAACATTCTATACTCTTTCAGCATCAGTTGTCCGATCTCTACCCTCTATCTCCTGATAACCTGTGTTCTCAGCTTTAACTCTCAAACTTTTCCCATTAATGTTCATATTAGTGAAACCATACAGTATTTGTCCTTTTGTTTCTGGCTGACTTTGCTCAACATAACATCTTCAAGGTATATCCATTTTGTTATATGTTTCATGACTTGTTCTGTCTTATAGCTGTGTAATATTCCATTGTGTGTGTATACCAGTTTGTTTCTTTACTCATCATGGGCATTTGGGCTGATTCTATCTCTTGACAATCATCAATAATGCTGCTATAAACATCGGTTTCAGTTCCACTGAGTATATATACCTAGTATTGGAATTGCTGGATCATATGGCAATTCTATACTTAGCTTTCTGAGAAATTGCCACACTCCTTTCCAGAGTGGCTGCACCATTCTACATTCCCATCAACAGTGAATAAGTGTGCCTTTTTCTCCACATCATCTCCAGCACTTGAAATTTTCTATTTTTTTTTGATAATGGTCATTCTAGTAGGTGTGAGATGATATCTCATTGTAGCATTGTGGCTTTGATTTGCATTTCCCTAATAACTAGTGAAGTTGAGCATTTTTTCCTATGTTTTTGTGCCATTTGTATTTCCTCTTCAGAAAAGTGTCTGTTCATGTTTTTTGCCCATTTTTTGATTGGGTTGTTTGTCTTTCTGTTGTTGAGGTGTAGGATCTCTTTATATATTCTGGATATTAAACCCTTATCTGATATGTGGTTTCCAAATATTGTCTCCCATTGTGTAGGCTGCCTTTTTACTTTTCAAAGTCCTCTGATGTACAGAAGTGTTCAATTTTGAGGAGCTCTCATTTATCTATTTCTTCTTTCATTGCTTACCCTTGGGTGTAAGGTCTAGGAAACCATCTCCTATCACAAGATCTTTAAGATATTGCCCTACATTTCCTTCTAAAAGTTTTATGGTCTTAGCTCTAATGTTTAGATCTTTGATCCATTTCAAGTTAATTTTTGTATAAGGTGTGAAATAGGAGGCCTCTTTCATTCTTTTGGATATGGATATCCAATTCTCCAAACACCATTTATTGAAGAGGCTGCTCTATCCCAGCTGTGTTGGCTTTACTGACTTATCAAAGATCAATTGCCTGTAGGTGAGAGGGTCTACTTCTGAACTCTCAATTATATTGCATTGGTTAGTATATCTATCTTTATATCAGTGCCATGCTGTTTTGCCAACTGTAGCTTTGTAATATGCTTTAAGATCAGGTAGTGTGAGACCTCCCACTTTATTCCTCTTTCTCAAGACATTTTTGACTATTTGGGGCACCCTGCCCTACAAATAAATTTGGTTATTGGTTTTTCTATTTCTGCAAAGTAAGTTGTTGGGATTTTAATTGGTATTGCATTGAATCTATAAAACTATTTAGGCAGAACTGATATCTGAACTATATTTCATCTTCCAGTTCATGAACATGGTGTGCCCTTCCATTTATTTAGGTCCTCTGTGTTTCTTTTAGCAATTTCTTGTAGTTTTCTGTGCATAGGAACTTTGTGGCTTTTGTTAAGATTATTCCTAAATACTTGATTCTTTTGTTTGCTATTTAAATGGCATTTTTTTCTTGATTTCTTCATCATTTTGCTCATTACTAGTGTATAGGAACACTACTAATTTTTGTGTGTTGATCTTGCAGCCTGCCACTTTGCTGTATTCATTTATTAGCTCTAGTAGCTTTGCTGTTGATTTTTATGGATTTTCTACATATAGGATCATGTATCTGCAAACAGTGAAAGTTCTACTTATTCCTCTCCAGTTTGGATGTCTTTTATTTCTTTCTCTTGCCTAATTGCACTAGCTAGAACTTCCAGCCCAATGTTGAATAACAATACTGACATTGGGTATCCTTGTCTTGTTCCTGATCTTAGAGGGAAAGTTTTCAGTCTTTTCCCATTGAGTATGATGTTAGCTGTGGGTTTTTCATATATTGCCTTTATCATACTGAGGAAAGTCTGTTCCATTTCTACCCTTTGGAGTGTTCTTATCAGGAAAAGATGTTGAATTTTGTAAAAATGTCTTTTCTGCATCAATTGACATGGTCATCTGGTTTTTTCCACTTTGATTTTTTCATGTGGTATATTACATTAATTGATTTTCTTGTGTTGAAACAGCCTTGCATACCTGGAATAAATCCCACTTGGTCATGACATATAATTTTTTAATGTGCTGCTGGATTCAATTTGTGAGTATTTTGCTGAGGATTTTTGCATCTATATTCATTAAAGAAATTGGTTTATAATTTTCTATTCTTGTAGTATCTTTGTCTGACCTTGGTATTAGGGTGATGTTGGCATCATAGAATGAGTTAGGTAGCTTTCCCTCCTCTTCAATTTTTTGAAGAGTTTGAGCAGGATTGGTACTAACTCTTTCTTGAATGCTTGGTAAAAGTCACATTGAAGACATCTGGTCCTGGACATTACTTTTTGGGAGATTTGACAACTGATTCAATGTCTTTAATTGTGATTGGTTTGTTGAGGTCATCTATTTCTTCTCAAGTCATTATTGGTTGTTCATGCTTTTCTAGGAAGTTGTCCATTTCATCCAAGTTGTCTAGTTTGTTAACATATAATTGCTCATAGAATCCTCTCATTATCTCATTTATTTTTACAGGTCAGTAGTTATGTTCCCTTTCCCATTCCTGATTTTATTTATGTGCATCCTCTGTCTTTTTAGTTGGCATAGGTAAGGGTCCATCATTTTTATTGATTTTCTCAAAGAACCAACTTCTGGTTTTGTTGATTTTCTCTATTGTTTTCATGTTCTCAATTTCATTTATTTCTGCCCTAATCTTTGTTATTTTCTTTCCTACTGTTTGCTTTGTGGTTAGTTTCCTCTTCTTTTTCTAGTTCCTCCAGGTGAACAGTTAATTCCTTGATTTATGCTCTTCCTGTTTAATATAGGCATTTAGGGAAACAAATTTCCCTCAGCACAAATTTTACAGCATCCCATAAGTTTTGATATGTTCTGTTTTCATTTTCATTTGCCTCAAGATATTTACTAATTTCTCATGTAATTCCTTCCTTGGCCCACTGGTTGTTTAAGACTATGTTGATTAGCCTCCATTTATTTGTGAATTTTCTAGCCTTCCACCTGTTTTTTTTTTTTTTTTTTTTGAAGTCATGAGTAAGTTTAATCCATAAAATACATGCTTTAAGTTCTTATACACAAGCTGAAGGTAAGCCAACATTTTTATTTTGAGCATCTTGACAGCTGAGAAAAGAGGAAAACCACTTACAGAATGATTCACTTCACAAAATAAAAGCCAAACTGGTTGCTCAAGAGAAACATAGCCATTTCTGGTTCTACGAGAAATGTGAATATTAGAGTTCTGTTTCTTATAACATCTTTTATATATAAGGTACAGTGGTTTTTTAATCTGTCGACAAATTCTTCGACCCTTCTCCCTGCAAAAGGTGGAGTGTGACTCTTCATCACCTTGGATGTGCGCTGGACTTAAGAAGTTTGCTTCTAAAGAGTACAGTGTAGCAGAAGAGGTGTGTAATTCCCAAAGGCAGGTGAGAAAAAGGAGAATAGCGTCTGCCTGTGCTTTCTGGCTGGGAACTCTCTTTTTGCCTGAGTCAGACTACTCAGATCTTTGATAGACCCATTCTTTCTTTTTTTTTTTTTTTTTTTTTTTTTTTTAGCATTCTTGTTTATTCTACAGTTTATTGTTTTATGGGCATCATTTCATTGCTTTACAGGAATACTCTTTTGTTTTTTTTGTTTTTTTTTTTTTATTATCATCATTTTATTGAGATATATTCACATACCACGCAGTCATACAAAACAAATCATACTTTCGATTGTTTACAGTACCATTACATAGTTGTACATTCATCACCCAAATCAATCCCTGACACCTTCATTAGAACACACACAAAAATAACAAGAATAATAATTAGAGTGAAAAAGAGCAATTGAAGTAAAAAAGAACACTGGGTACCTTTGTCTGTTTGTTTCCTTCCCCTACTTTTCTACACATCCATCCATAAACTAGACAAAGTGGAGTGTGGTCCTTATGGCTTTCCCAATCCCATTGTCACCCCTCATAAGCTACATTTTTATACATCTGTCTTCGAGATTCATGGGTTCTGGGTTGTAGTTTGATAGTTTCAGGTATCCACCACCAGCTACCTCAATTCTTTAGAACCTAAAAAGGGTTGTCTAAAATGTGCGTAAGAGTGCCCACCAGAGTGACCTCTCGGCTCGTTTTGGAATCTCTCTGCCACTGAAGCTTATTTCATTTCCTTTCACATCCCCCTTTTGGTCAAGAAGATGTTCTCCGTCCCACGATGCCGGGTCTACATTCCTCCCCGGGAGTCATATTCCACGTTGCCAGGGAGATTCACTCCCCTGGGTGTCTGATCCCACGTAGGGGGGAGGGCAGTGATTTCACCTTTCAAGTTTGCTTAGCCAGAGAGAGAGGGCCACATCTGAGCAACAAAGAGGCATTCAGGAGGAGACTCTTAGGCACAAATATAGGGAGGCCTAGCCTCTCCTTTGCAGCAACCGTCTTCCCAAGGGTAAAACTTATGGTAGAGGGCTCAACCCATCAAACCACCAGTCCCCTATGTCTGTGGTCATGTTAGCAACCATGGAGGTGGGGTAGGCGAATACCCCTGCATTCTCCACAGGCTCCTCAAGGGGGCACTACATCATTTTTTTTTTCCTTGTTTTTCTTTCTTTCTTTTTTTTTTTAACTTTCCCTTCTTTTTTAAATCCACTGTATGAAAAAAAAAAGTTAAAAAGAAAACAAACATACAATAAAAGAACATTTCAAAGAGACCATAACAAGGGAGTAAGAAAAAGACAACTAACCTAAGATAACTGCTTAACTTCCAACATGTTCCTACTTTACCCCAAGAAAGTTACATAATATAGCAACATTTCTGTGAACTTGTTCCTACTATATCCATCAGAAATTAACAGACCATAGTCATTTCTGGGCATCCCCAGAACGTTAAAAAGCTTATCTGTTCTTCTTGGATTATTGTTCCCCCTTCCTTAATTGCTCTCTACTGCTAGTTCCCCTACATTCTACATTATAAACCATTTGTTTTACATTTTTCAAAGTTCACATTACTGGTAGCATATAATATTTCTCTTTTTGTGCCTGGCTTATTTCGCTCAGCATTATGTCTTCAAGGTTCATCCATGTTGTCATATGTTTCACGAGATCGTTCCTTCTTACTGCCGCGTAGTATTCCATCCTGTGTATATACCACATTTTATTTATCCACTCATCTGTTGAAGGACATTTGGGTTGTTTCCATCTCTTGGCAATTGTGAATAATGCTGCTATGAACATTGGCGTGCAGATATCTGTTCGTGTCACTGCTTTCCGATCTTCCGGGTATATACCGAGAAGTGCAATCACTGGATCGAATGGTAGCTCTATATCTAGTTTTCTAAGGAACTGCCAGACTGACTTCCAGAGTGGCTGAACCATTATACAGTCCCAGCAACAGTGAATAAGAGTTCCAATTTCTCCACATCCCCTCCAGCATTTGTAGTTTCCTGTTTGTTTAATGGCAGCCATTCTAACCGGTGTTAGATGGTATCTCATTGTGGTCTTAATTTGCATCTCTCTAATAGCTAGTGAAGCTGAACATTTTTTCATGTGTTTCTTGGCCATTTGTATTTCCTCTTCAGAGAACTGTCTTTTCATATCTTTTGCCCATTTTATAATTGGGCTGTCTGTACTATTGTCATTGAGTTGTAGGATTTCTTTATATATGCAAGATATCAGTCTTTTGTCAGATACATGGTTTCCAAAAATTTTTTCCCATTGAGTTGGCTGCCTCTTTACCTTTTTGAGAAATTCCTTTGAGGTGCAGAAACTTCTAAGCTTGAGGAGTTCCCATTTATCTATTTTCTCTTTGTTGCTTGTGCTTTGGGTGTAAAGTCTAGGAAGTGGCCGCCTAATACAAGGTCTTGAAGATGTTTTCCTACATTATCTTCTAGGAGTTTTATGGTACTTTCTTTTATATTGAGATCTTTGGTCGATTTTGAGTTAATTTTTGTGTAGGGGGTGAGGTAGGGGTCCTCTTTCATTCTTTTGGATATGGATATCCAACTCTCCCAGCCCCATTTGTTGAAAAGACCATTATGGCTCAGTTCAGTGACTTTGGGGGCCTTATCAAAGATCAGTCGGCCATAGATCTGAGGGTCTATCTCTGAATTCTCAATTCGATTCCATTGATCTATATGTCTATCTTTGTGCCAGTACCATGCTGTTTTGGCAACTGTGGCTTTATAATAAGCTTCAAAGTCAGGGAGTGTAAGTCCTCCCACTTCGTTTTTCTTTTTTAGAGTGTCTTTAGCAATTCGAGGCATCTTCCCTTCCAAATAAATTTGATAACTAGCTTTCCAAGTCTGCAAAGTAGGTTGTTGGAATTTTGATTGGGATTGCATTGAATCTGTAGATGAGTTTGGGTAGAATTGACATCTTAATGACATTTAGCCTTCCTATCCATGACATGGAATATTTTTCCATCTTTTAAGGTCCCCTTCTATTTCTTTTAGTAGAGTTATGTAGTTTTCTTTGTATAGGTCTTTTACATCTTTGGTTAAGTTTATTCCTAGGTACTTGATTTTTTAGTTGCTATTGAAATGGTATCTTTTTCTTGAGTGTCTCTTCAGTTTGTTCATTTCTAGCATATAGAAACATTACTGACTTATGTGCATTAACCTTGTATCCCGCTACTTTGCTAAATTTGTTTATTAGCTCTAGTAGCTGTATCGTCGATTTCTCAGGGTTTTCTAGATATAAGATCATATCATCTGCAAACAATGACAGTTTTACTTCTTCTTTTCCAATTTGGATGCCTTTTATTTCTTTGTCTTGCCGGATTGCCCTGGCTAGCACTTCCAGCACAATGTTGAATAACAGTGGTGACAGCGGGCATCCTTGTCTTGTTCCTGATCTTAGAGGGAAGGCTTTCAGTCTCTCACCATTGAGTACTATGCTGGCTGTGGGTTTTTCATATATGCTCTTTATCATGTTGAGGAAGTTTCCTTCAATTCCTACCTTTTGAAGTGTTTTTATCAAAAACGGATGTTGGATTTTGTCAAATGCTTTTTCAGCATCTATTGAGATGATCAATTGATTTTTCCCTTTCGAGTTTTTAATGTGTTGTAATACATTGATTGTTTTTCTTATGTTGAACCATCCTTGCATGCCTGGAATGAACCCCACTTGGTCATGGTGTATGATTTTTTTAATGTGTCTTTGGATTCAATTTGCAAGTATTTTGTTGAGGATTTTTGCAGCTATATTCATTAGGGAGATTGGCCGGTAGTTTTCCTTTTTTGTAGCATCTTTGCCTGGTTTTGGTATTAGATTGATGTTAGCTTCATAAAATGAGTTAGGTAGTGTTCCATTTTCTTCAATGTTTTGAAAGAGTTTGAGTAAGATTGGTGTCAGTTCTTTCTGGAAAGTTTGGTAGAATTCCCCTGTGAAGCCATCTGGCCCTGGGCATTTATTTGTGGGAAGATTTTTGATGACTGATTGGATCTCTTTGCTTGTGATGGGTTGCTTGAGGTCTTGTATTTCTTCTCTGGTCAGTCTAGGTTGTTCATATGTTTCCAGGAAATTGTCCATTTCTTCTACATTGTCCAGTTTGTTGCCATACAGTTGTTCATAATATCCTCTTATAATTTTTTTAATTCTTCAGGATCTGCAGTTATGTCACCTTTTTCATTCATTATTTTGTTTATATGGGTCTTCTCTCTTTTTGATTTTGTCAGTCTAGCTAGGGGCTTGTCAATCTTGTTGATCTTCTCAAAGAACCAACTTTTGGTGATATTTATCCTCTCTATTGTTTTTTTGTTCTCTATGTCATTTATTTCTGCTTTAATTCTTGTTATTTCTTTTCTTCTACTTGGTTTAGGATTGGTTTGCTGTTCATTTTCTAGCTTCTTCAGTTGATCCATTAGTTCTTTGATTTTGGCTCTTTCTTCCTTTTTAATATATGCGTTTAGTGCTATAAATTCCCCCTTAGCACTGCTTTTGCTGCATCCCATAGGTTTTGGTATGTTGTGTTCTCATTTCATTCGTCTCTATATATTTAGCAATTTCTCTTGCTATTTCTTCTTTAACCCACTGATTGTTTAGGAGTGTGTTGTTTAACCTCCAGGTATTTGTGAATTTTCTAAGTCTCTGATGGTTATTGACTTCTAATTGTATTCCATTGTGGTCAGAGAATGTGCTTTGAATAATTTCAATCTTTTTAAATTTACTGAGGCTTGTTTTATGTCCCAGCATATGATCTATTCTGGAGAAAGTTCCGTGAGCACTAGAAAAGTATGTGTATCCTGGTGATTTGGGATGTAATGTCCTGTATATGTCTGTTAAATCTAATTCATTTATCAGATTGTTTAGGTTTTCAATTTCCTTATTGGTCTTCTGTCTGGTTGATCTATCTATAGGAGAGAGTGATGTGTTGAAGTCTCCCACAATTATTGTGAAACATCAATTGCTTCCTTTAGTTTTGCCAGTGTTTCTCTCATGTATTTTGTGGCACCTTGGTTGGGTGCATAGACATTTACGATTGTTATTTCTTCTTGCTGAATTGCCCCTTTTATTAGTACGTAGTGGCCTTCTTTGTCTCTCATAACATCCCTGCATTTGAAGTCTATTTTATCTGAGATTAATATTGCTACACCTGCTTTCTTTTGGCTGTAGCTTGCATGAAATATTTTTTTCCATCCTTTCACTTTCAGTTTCTTTGTGTCCCTGTGTCTAAGATGAGTCTCTTGTATGCAACATATTGATGGTTCATTTTTTTGATCCATTCTGCGAATCTATATCTTTTAATTGGGGAGTTTAATCCATTTACATTCAACGTTATAACCGTGAAGGCATTTCTTGAATCGGCCATCTTATCCTTTGGTTTATGTTTGCCATATTTTTCCCCTCTCTCTATT